>NW_004949102.1:5851166-5866229 GCF_000317375.1 Microtus ochrogaster | reverse complement strand
GTATTTGAAGGACCAATTGTGATAGCCTATGCTCACATACCTAACTGGTATATGAAGGACCAATTGTGATAGCCTATGCTCACATACCTAACTGGCTGATACAGGGCAAACCTGAAAGGCCCTGTCCCCAAGTAAATTAAAACAATTTTTTTTTGTTTGTGCTCCGTCTCGCTACGCAGCCTCGGCTGTCCTTGGAACTTTTGGCAATCCTCCTGCCTCAGCTTCCTAAGTGCTGGGGATCGCAGGCATATACTACCATGCTCAGTTCCTAAACAGAGCTCTGAGCACTTTCTTGCTCCTAAATTTAAAAACACTATGTTTAAGTATAAGCCATCCATCCCATCATTTAGAAGGTGAAGGCAGGGAGATAAGAAGATCAAGACCAGCCTTATGTACAGGAGACGATCTCAAAAATAAAGATGGCCAGGCATGGTCGTGGTGCACACCTTTAAATCCCGGCACTAAGGAGGCAGAAGCAGGCATCTCTCTGTGAGGACAGCCTGGTCTACAAAGGGATCTCCAGGATAGCCAGGGCTGCACAGTGAGACCTCACTTCATAAACAGATAGACAGACAGACAGACAGACAGACAGACAGATAAGGTTTACTTGAAGATCTAGGATTTAAACTTTTCCTTACTAATTTCCAGGGCAAACATGTCAACATGACACACATAGTGGAAACATATGTAGTCACATTTATTGCATTAGAAAAATTCATGTAAGCCACACAGTGGCTGGATCTCCCACACCCTGAGTGGGTCTGATCACCCCACAGCCCTCTTTAGACACTATTTACAAACACATGCGGACCACATTGGAGGAAGAACTTAATGTACAACTGAGACGAGGATGCTGCCTATTCCAAACTCTCTCGCTTTATAGCCAGCCCATAATCCCTTAACTGCTGTCCAAACAGCTCTCATGGAAGAGACTCAGTATCAAACCAACCAGAAGATACTTAGGTCCAAAGAGTCCTTCAGGACAGAGGGCTAAAAGAACCTGACCCTCCCAACCCCTGAAGCTGGTACACCTTCATCTGAGAGTCACACTGCAGAGGACAGCAAAGCATATGGCAAGTGTCGGGAGAGTGAGATTCCATCCCACAGCCGGCCGGACAACCCACTCACACTTCTATTAAATAGGCCCCTTTCCAGGGTAAGGAACATCCAAAAAAGGCCCTTCCAGGTCCAGTAACAGTTCTTTGGAGACACCGATGCTGCTGCTTCGGAAATGGAACACTTGGCTGGACATGCTGAAGTTAGAGTGTCAAAGTCCGGCTGAAGCTTGGTTTTATTGTACTCCTCCAGATGGATGGTCTGGAAGGCCTTTGGGAGGCTCTGTGTTGGCTAGCTGACCTCTGGCGATCCAGGGGCTCCCAGGCACTGGGCTCTCCAGTAAGGCCCCGACTGACTCCATCAGTCTAACAAAGATGGATAGCAGGGTCAACATGACCCCCAGCAGATAGAGGTTCAACATGTACTTCATGGCCGCAATGCCCAGCTCCTTTGCAGGGGAGGAGAGCTGCCTTCTGCTTCTAGATCCTGTGAAGATAGAGAAAGAGTCCATGTGTATACACCCTTCAACCCTTGTTTGCACTGGAGCAACAAAGGCCCTGCCAGCCAGGGAGCAGGGAGCCTGCATGTTTGCTTACAGCAGCGCTGAAGAACAAATCACACTCTGGAATATTTTCAAGAACACTGTATAGAACTGCTTGTCTGTCCTTCTTCTCACTCCCTCCAGAAGCCTGCTATGTAGTCCAGGCTAGCCTCATACTTGAAGCAATCCTCTTGTCTGTGCTGGGATAGCAGGTACAGTCCACGCATCCAGCTACCTTTACTTCTCTTGAAGACCATTCCCACCAAGAGCAACGTACAAACCCTTACCTTTATATAAGGGGCAGATGGAAATATAAGAAAATCATGCTGGAGAGATGGGGCTCCGCCATTAGCACTGGCCCATCTTTTTTTTTTTTTTGGATTTTCGAGACAGTGTTTCTCCGTAGCTTTTGGTTCCTGTCCTGGAACTAGCTCTTGTAGACCAGGCTGGCCTCGAACTCAGAGATTCGCCTGCCTCTGCCTCCCGGGTGCTGGGATTAAAGGCATGCGCCACCATCGCCCGGCAACACTGGCCCATTTTGCAGAGGACTGGGGTTCGATTCCCAGCACCCACATAGCAGCTCACAATCATCTGTAACTCCAGTCCCAAGGAATCTGACACCATCTCTGGGCTCTACTGGCATCATACACCCATGATGCATAACAAACATGAAGACAAACACGGAGGCAAAATGCCCATACATAATATACAGAAGAAAATGCTAGATGTGACCAGTGGTGCATGCCTGGGGCTACACAGTGAGTTAAAACCTAGCCTGGGCGCCGGGTGGTGGCGGCACACGCCTTTAATCCCAGCACTCTGGAGGCAGAGGCAGTTGGATCTCTAAAGACAACCTGGTCTACAGAGAGAATTCTTTTTTTTTTTTTTTTTTTTTTTTCGAGACAAGGTTTCTCTGCAGCTTTGGTTCCTGTCCTGGAACTAGCTCTTGTAGACCAGGCTGGTCTCGAACTCACAGAGATCCGCCTGACTCTGCCTCCCGAGTGCTGGGATTAAAGCCGTGCGCCACCACCGCCCGGCTTACAGAGAGAATTCTAAAGAGAAACACTGTCTTGGGAAAATAAAAAAGAGGCTCAAACTATAACTCAAGTTGTATAGAGAGCTTTCCCAGGATGTTGGAGCACCACAAGAATAAAAAGAACATGCCCTAAATAAGGCAATCTGCATAGTTAGTCTCTCCTGAATCACACATTTGATTATAAACTTCTTGAAGGTCACAATAAATATAAATGGTAAGGGTGGCAAAGGCCTGTAATCCCAGCTGTGAAGGAGGCTGAGGCAGAAGGAAAGCATGTCTAAGGTCTGCCCCAGCTAGAGAGAGAATCAGAAGCTACTGTCGAGAAGCCTTGTCTCAAGTAAACCCTAAGAGCTAGCAACATAGCCAGCGGTATAAGCCTTAGCATACGCGAAATTCTAAACAGCAATCACAAAATAACTGAAAGTTAAATCAAGTTCATTTGTCCAAGCATACTTAAATGCTTTCAAGTAGCTTAGGCATTCTGGAAGGCACTCTGGGCCACGCGATCGTCCAACAGACAAGAACACAGCCTTCCGAGGGGCAGTGACGACACAACACTCGTAACACATAATACATTAGAAAGGGGAAAATAAGGGTGTTTGGGGCTCACATGATGGGCGAACATTGGTGGCTCAAGGGGTTCATAGATTGGACCAGGCCAAGAGAGCCTAGGGACGCTCTGGAGGCACAGTCGTGAAGAGAGCCCAGGCAGCCTGATCGATGGGACAAGGGATCCAGGACTTGGCCTCCGGTCTGGAGGGTCCTGGGCTAGTTACCTCAGGAGGAAGAGTCAGGAGAAGGCTGCTCGCTGTCACAGCAGGTCGTACAGGCGCGAGGAGGAAGATCCTTGGAGTAGCGGCGTGGAAGCTCCACGCAGGCACTGCTCGGGCTACGAATAAGTAGCAAAGAGAAAACGACGCCTCGAGGCCCCGCCCACCAATGGCCGAGGTCCCGCCCTCGGAGGCCGCGCATGCGTACCGAAGCCGCACGCACGCTTCTCCGGGGCACGTCTGCTGCTCGCCCTGCCCCTGCCTCAGCTGGACGGGTCATCGCGGAGGCCGCAGAGAGTCGCGGCAAGCACGCGGCTTGCGGTTGACTCATTGCTGTCCGGAAAGGGTCTGGCGTGAGGATCAACCCGGCCGGCCTTCTAGAAAACCAGAAGCCAAAAGGCGCCTTCACGCCACCCTCCTCGTCATCATACTTGGTAGTGACACCACTTGGGGGCGTGTAGAGAGTGAAGGCCCGGCAGGGGTTCTTTTTAAAAGCTGGTTCTTACCGGGTAGCCCGGGCTGGCCTCGAACCCTCCGGAGTGAAAGTGAAATAGTCTCCTGGCGTTAAGGCGTTTGGACAAATCACTTTGCCCTCAGTGGATCTGGTCCCCAGTGAGGGCATTGACTCCTAGATGCTTTTTTTGTTTTCATTCATTTAAAATAAACGACTTGTTTTAAAAGGTGCCTTCAGCTTGAACTATAGAGGGATGAAGTCATGGTCCAGGTTTCAGTCCTGGAAACTGATCTATCTGCCTTACTTCCCCGCCAGCCCCGACCAAGACAACGCAGACATTTTGTCTCCGAAGGGGAATCTCAGAAAAGATTTCCTAGGGAAGCCAAGAGTGGGAAAACACACCCCCGCCCCCGGCGCGAGCCTAGAATTACTGACAGTTTGAACAGTGAACATCCACACATGGAAGGTTGTGGGTGGCCCTATGCCTTCTCAGGGTGAAGAGTGGACTGGGATCGGAGGCAGGGATCGAGAGGATCCCCGATCTCTAGGATCCGGGCAAGAACCAACTCTGTGTGTGGGAGAAGCCCTCACCTCTAAGCTAACAGGAGTGGAAGGGAGGAAGCAAACTCTTGCTGTGACCTTTCCCCTACTTTTCAGGATGTCTAGTCAGTTGCAGAGGGGGCGGGGATGCCCGGAAGAAGAGAGACGTGCTGGCCGGCAGACAGAGGTCCGTGGAATCAGTTTTCCTTGAGCAAACCACATCAGCTTTGGTTCATCGTTATCCATAGCGTCTGTGCCCCTTTACCTAGAATTCCATTTCTGGGAATTATCCCTCAGGTAAGCTTCCACCTCTGGAGAATGGAGTTACCACAGTACTGTATCCAGTTAGGAAGGACGGAGAAAGCCCACAGTAGAAGCTGATAGGACATTCATACAAGGATTGCTATAAACCAGGAAGAGAAAAGGCACACACACACACACACACAGAGAGAGAGAGAGAGAGAGAGAGAG
Organism: Microtus ochrogaster; assembly: GCF_000317375.1. Lineage (NCBI taxonomy): Eukaryota > Metazoa > Chordata > Mammalia > Rodentia > Cricetidae > Microtus > Microtus ochrogaster. The sequence continues at coordinate 5,861,361 of NW_004949102.1, read as the reverse complement.
AGAGAGAGAGAGAGAGAGAGAGAGAGAGACACTCCACCGTACGTTGTTAAGAAAAGGTAAGTATAGGAGCTGCAGAGTGCTTACCTTTCCATTCTGGTACCACCACCCATAATCCCAGCATTTGGGAGGTGGATGCAGGAGGACCAGGACAAAGTCAAGGTCTTCCAGTACTTAGTGAATTGGGTACCAGGTTACCAGCAACACTGTCTCAAAATGCCAGGGCAAGGGCAGGCTGATCTCTAAACTCAAGGCTCGCCTGGTCTACAGAGCTGACGACTTTCAGGATAGCAGGACTACACACAGAAACCCTGTCTCGAAAAACTAAAATAAATAAATAAATAAAACAAAAACCACTGGTATATGCCATAATGTCGATGAAACTTGAAAACACCATGGTTATTAAAAAGAGCCATTCTCGAGACCAGAGAGGTGGCTCAGCAGTTACAAACCCTGGAGGCTCTTCGGAGAACCTGGGTTCAGTTCCCAGCATCCACATAGTGCACCTCTGTCTCTTCAGGCACTGCTCACATGCAGGAGAAGCATTCATACACATAAAATAATGTACGAGTCCATTTAGGTGACATGTCAGACTAGACAAATCTAAAAAGAGACCACAGAATTTAATGCTCACTATAGTGAAAGTTGGGGGGTTTCTCCCCTGCCTCCTTTGTTTTTTTTTTTGTTTTTGGTTTTTTGTTTTTTGTTTTTTTTTGTTTTTTTTTTTTTTTGGTTTTTCGAGACAGGGTTTCTCTGTGGCTTTGGAGCCTGTCCTGGAACTAGCTCTGTAGACCAGGCTGGTCTCCAATCTCACAGAAATCCGCCTGCCTCTGCCTCCCGAGTGCTGGGATTAAAGGCGTGCGCCACCACCACCGCCTGGCCTCCTTTGGTTTTTGATACTTACTGTGTGATAAAGTCCTATATCTCCTTATCTCTCTCTCTCTCTCTCTCTCTCTCTCTCTCTCTCTCTCTCTCTCTCTCACACACACACACACACACACACACACACACACACACACACCAGACACTGAAATCTGTTGCGTGGATTATGTCTGAATAAAGTCAGATTTTTAACTTTTGAGCCAGGGTTTTGCTGGCCGTAACTGTTCCATCTCATCTTCAGTCTTGCCAATGTTGTGATCAGAGGCGCAGGCCACCCGTGCCTGCCGAGAACGTTGTGTGTTTTTAAAAGGGTAGTGAAGGACATCTTCAGATAAACAAAAACAGAGAACCACCACAGGCCTTTACAAGGGAAAGCGTCTGCCGGATTTAAAGAAGAAAATGAAGGTCAAAAGGAGATGAGCTGCCAAAAGAAAGTGGCCAAATGTTTAGAAAACACATGTGTCTATCTAAATAAGCTATGGTAAGTCAAAGCTATTTTTAATAATAATAATGATTAGTGTGGGAAAGTAAAATTAGATGAACTGAGAAAACCCTGGTAAACATTTAAGATGGGAACAGGAAACTGGGTGTGGGCTTGAGTATCTACAACCCTAGCCCGGGAGAGGTGAGGCCGGAGGCCCAGTTCACGGCAGCTTCAGCTGTATCACGAGCTCAAAGCCAGCCTGCGCTGCTGGAACCCTCTGTCTTGGTTAATCTTGATCATCAGCTTGATAGACTTTATAATTGCCAGGGAAACAACTCCTGGGGAAGTCAGTAAGGTGTTTCTAGATTAGTTTTGGTTATAGCAGGGGTCCTGAACTGAAAAAAAAGAGAACAGAGCTCCAGCATCCCTGCAAAGTTACCAGCTGCCTCACGGGCCTGCTGCCAGCCTTTCCCACCTGGGCTTGAGAGACTGAGAACCTCAAATTCTACACCAAAATAATCCCTTCCAAGTTGCCTTTGTCAGGATCCTTTATTACAGTAATAGAAAAGTAACCACGACACTCTATTTCACAATGGCTTTTGTCAGGGTACTTTATTACGGTAATAGAAAAGGAACTACTCGTTTGTACTTCTTAGTGGGCGTGGGGGGAGGCCTCAGGGAACAGAGATAGAATTGAGTCAGTCTTTTTATTTGGGAGGAAAGTCATTAGACTTTTTGTGTCTTCTAATTTAAATACTCAACAGGCTCAGTGGTTTATAATCCCATCACTTGGGAAGCAGAGGCAGGCAGACCTCTGTGAGCCTGAGGCCAACCTGGTCTACATAGCAAGGTCCAAGATAGCCATAACTACTCAGAGACCCTGTCTCTAACAAAAGAAAAAAATAATACAAAGGATAGATGTCCTTCCTGCCCCCATCCTGAAATTTTCAGTTTTCAAACCATTCAGTAGGACAGAGTAAGGCTTCAGCTGTGCACACTCTTGTAGGTCCTGCAACCAGAGAGGCTGAGGCAGGCTGTCACTTGAAGCTGGGTGTGAAGCTAGGTGCCGCGGGTCACATCCTAATTCCAACCCTTCCAAGGCTGAGACAGCACGGAGAGTTTGGGACCAACTGGAATGGTCAGAGGTTGGGGGAGGAAGGAAAGCAGGAAGAAAATAAAAGACAAAAAAAACCTCCCCAAAACAACTCCCTAAAAAGGAGGAGGTGTGACCCAGAGTGTAAAGATCTCTTACTACTGGATCCTCAGTGTCAGACATGCTCAGTCAATACTGGATAAGTGAGCGGATGGATGCTTGCTTCACTCTCTTCTACACCCTAAATGCCAAACCTCACAGTAGCCTTCCAAAACAGCCCTTACACATCAGCACCAGAACCCTCTCCATCTCCCCTGCTTGGCTTCACTTTGTCTTCAGGATGCCCAACGGCACCAAACCCATCTCACATTTACTTGTCAATTAATTTCTCCCACAAGATTGTATCTCTGTGAGAATGAGGATTTGTGTTGTTCTGAAAATTGCTTCATACCTAAACCCAGAACAATGCTGGGTATATATAGCAGGTGCTTATATTGTTTGTTAAACGAATCATTTTCATGACTTTTTGGAAGTGAAAGAGCAGCTGCTGAAATACTCAATGCTTTTGTTTTGTTTGATATGGAATTTGTTGTTGCTATTGAGATTTGTGTTGTTGTCATTTGCTTTTTATTTTAGACAGAGTCTCACTCTACAGCCCAGCCCAGTCCGAAATTCCTTGAACTCCCATCAGCCCTCCTGCCTCAGCCTACAAACACTGGGGTTAGAGGTGTGAACCAGTACACCAACTGCATCAGTATTTGTCAAACCTTTTTACAGTGATCCTCTCTGGGTATTACGATGATAATTTATCTTCCAAATTTTCCCCTCCTGGTATTTGTTACAGTTATAATCTCAGAAAAAAAATAAAGTTTATTAATATAATTAATATAATATTGTAAGTTGCTGCCTTAACTCTTTATCCCCCTACCCCCCATGATGTTCTGGGTATTGGACCAAGGCTTTGTCCAGGCTGGGCAGATATTCTCCCACTGAGCTCCGCCCTTGTGCCTGCCTGCAGTCTTGACCCAGTTTTTCCACCCCAACTCATGTGTTGTTTTTCCTTCACTGCATGAACCAGTAAGATGCTAGTGGGAGTGAGAGGCAGAGCCATGGCAAGGTGTGCAGAACCAGGGGAAAGGGGACCCAGAGGAGTCGCTGAAATACGAGCAGAGGGCACCCAATACACACAGTGACTTCTCGGGCTATGTGGGTGGGTCACCTCAGTCCAGAATCTGGTGCTGTTGTAACCCAGCATGGGGCTAAGGTGAGTCATTCCTCCAGTTCTCAGTTTCTTCATCAGAACTTGCTGTGAGCTCAGGGGCAGCCCCTAGCTCATAGGCCCCTGTTCCCCAGTGCGGTGGAGGAGGGAGGCTAGGGTTTAAAACTGCGCCAGGATCTGGTGAAACGGCTCAGTGGGTATAGCGCTGTCACAAAACCTGATGACCTGTATTCGGTCCTTGGGACAGGAGAACTGCTTCCCTCAAGTTGCCTTCTGACTCCACATGCTTGCTGTGGCATGCATGTGGCCCTGCAACACACACGTATGCACACATAATAAAAAAATAAAAATGTAATTTAGATCGTCTGCAATAGTCTTTCCAGGAGGCCAAGGCAGGAGGATCTTGCTTTTGAAGCCAATTTGGCTACCTAGTTAGATATTGTTGGGGAAAAAAAATCTAAATTGAAAAAGGAAGGATCTTGTTTGTTAGATTTTTGTGTATGTGTGTGCAAGCACATGTGTTTGAGCAGGTGCCAGGAGTTGTTATTGTGGGATTTTTGTTTGTTTTTGACAGGGTCTAGCTGTATATCCTGGCTGGGCTAGAATTCACTATGTAATCAAGTTGACCTCAACTCTTAGACATCTGTCGGCCGCCTCTGCCTCTCGAATGCTAAGGTTAAACGTGTGTGCCACTTTGTGTTTGTTTGAAAAACACGGTGTCTTTTTCAACTGTTCTCCACTATATTTTTTTATCTAACGTGCATGATTGTTTTACCCGCATGTTTGTCTGTACACCACACGTGCGCCTGTTGACCTCAGAGGCTAGAAGAAGACATCAGTTCCGCTAACACTAGAGTTGCTGGTACCAAGTACTGGGAATCAAACCCGTCCTCTGGAAGAACAGTTAGTGTTCTTAACTGCTGAACCATCTCGCCAACTCAGAACAGTATCTTCTGTCTTTGCAAAGGCAATCTCATATAGCGCACTCAGGTTAACCTCAAATTCATTGTGCAGCTGAGGCTGGCTCTGAACTCCTGATCTTCCTGCCTCCATTTCCTAAGTGCTGGGATTGCAGGTGTGAACCACTATGCCTGGCTGACTTCAAAAACTTCATAGCAGTAAAATTAAAGCTTAATAATTAATCAGCATCCCCGGGCCGTGGTCTCGCATGCCTTTAATTCCAGCACTCGGAAGGCAGAGGCAGGAGGATCTCTGTGAGTTAGAGTCCAGCCTGGTCTACAAAGGGAGTTCCAGGACAGGCTCCAAAGCTACAGAAAAACCCTGTCTCGAAAAACCAAAAGAAAAAAAGAAAAAGAAAAAATAATTAATCAGTATCTATAAAATCTTACTTGTCAACCAGACGATTGAAATTCAAAGTCGAGCATGGTGGTGCACCCTGTAGTCCCAGCATTTAGGATTCAGAGGCAAGCCTCCTGAGAGGTCAGGTTAAAGGCAGCCTACTGGACCCTGTCTGTAAAACAAACAAAGCAAAGAAGAAAAGAAAGTAAGCCATTTCTTCCAGATGCCTCCTCTCTTCTCTCCTCTTCCTCCCAGACAGTCTCGTGTGTAGCCCAGACTGACTTCAAGCTCTCTACGCGGCTGAGGCTGTCCTTGAACTCAGGATCCTCCTGCTTCCACTCTTGAATGCCCGGATCACGGGCATTAGCCATTCTGACCAGCATTTTTATTTGTGTTTCATTTTTGAGTCCTCCTCTGTAGCCCAAACTGGCCCGGAACCATGTGGCACAGATTGGCTTTGGACTTCGGCTTCAGCTACCTGAGTGCTGAGATTACAGGCAAGCACCGCTTTACCCAGCTGTGCCGAAGTTTGAAGAGTGAGAAGGGGTGGATTTGGTAAGTTAAAGTCTCCAGTGTTTCCAGATTCTACTTTGAAAGGTGCTGTCACCTCTTGGTATCCATGGGAAGTTGGTTTCAGGACACTGCAGCTACTGGCAACTGCACGTTCTCAAGGCCCTTACGTAAAATGCCGTGGGGTTTGCATGTGATGTTTGCACATCCTTCTGAATATTTTCATTTAGGTTAGTTATGAGACCTGCCCTCTACATAGCTTACACCCGTGTCATATCATGCAATGAGCATGCTATTAGTAATAGTAGCTATCCTGTATTGCTTTAGGGAATAATATCAGGGGTTGGGAGGAAGGCCATACTTGTTCACTGTAGAAAATTTCTTTGTCAATATTTTCAATCCAAGGTTGCTTGAATCAAGGCTACAGAAGGCTGATGATACTATAAAAAGAAGAAAAGGAAACTAATGGATGTTTGAAAACAATAGATTAATGAATAGCTTAGGAGAGATTCAGGAATCCCATTCTGTGGAGGCTCCTGTACCAGGTAGGTAACAGGCACCAAAAGAATCTATGCAGACAGAAGAGGAGAGCTCCCTGGGAGCTGCCTCAGAGCACTCCCAGTCAGCAACCACAGATGAACGTATGTGTAGGGTGGGGCTTCTTGCCCCAGTCACCAAGGTGGAACTGGAGCTTTCCTCTCGGCCTCTTACCTTGGCACCCACAGTGAGCCCTGAGCGTGGGGGAACCCAGGCAGCTGCCAGGGGACCAAGCCCGGAGTGAGCTACACTGCTTGGCAAACGGGTGTGGAACTACGGGAGAAAGTGAGCCATCTTGCTGTCAAATCTGAAAGGTGGACGATGTGGGTAGAAGTCCTGGGGTGCAGCGGGGATCTCCTGTTTTCCAGGCTGTTTCATTCATAATTACCTCACCCTGTCCTCTTCACACACACACATATGCCCCGTATTGACACACACTCAGACTCCACTGCGTTCTCTCTTTTCCTAGCTGGCTGGCGACTCTCTCCCAGACAGATGCCCAGACGTCTCTCCCGCCAGCTGGCCGACTCTGTGACTCTGCTCCAAGTTGGCTAGTGGAGGATGGAGGGTTGTCCTGCTGCCTCTTGACCCAGCCAAGAAGGGCAGAGAGAGGAGAGAAGGGCCAGAGAGATGCCTAAGCCTGCCAAGCGCTTGCCCCACAAAGCTTGATGAACGGAATTCAATCCCCAGACCTCGCTCATGCCCCTACCCCCACCGTACACAATAACAATATTTTTTTTTTAATTAAAGGACAGTTTGGGGTTTAGCTCAGGGGTAGGACACAAACACAAAGCCCTTGTAGGGTCCTCAGCCGGGGGGTGTGGGGAGAATGCTCAGACTCTTTTTTTCCCCTTTCGTGACTGACCTTCCTTTATTCTTGCCTTAGTAGAGGACTCTCTGGAGACGTTTCCTGATCCATAGTCTTAATGAAAGTGTTGTAGTCCTTCCTAAGTGCTGTCTGTCCGTTCCCCTTCCCCGGAACCTGAAAGGCAGACAGTACTGTATGGTGTTTCTGGCTCTGGGTCCTCCCTAGTGCCTGTCCGTGATTCTTTTGTGCCACTGGGGTATGCCATTCAGTGTTCTTGTCTCACAGCTGAGGAGTACGTTTTATCAAGAGAGCCTTTTTAGCTGGGCGGTGGTGGCGCACGCCTTTAATCCCAGCACTCGGGAGGCAGAGGCAGGAGGATCTCTGTGAGTTCGAGGCCAGCCTGGTCTACAGAGTGAGTTCCAGGACAGGCTCCAAAGCTACAGAGAAACGCTGTCTTGGAAAACAAAACACAAAAAAAGCAAAACAAAAGGTTATTGCAGAACCAGAGAATGTATAACAGGGGTAGAGTTACTTGTGTGAACTCTGGGCTCCATCTCTGGAACCGAGGAGGGGGAGGGGGAGGAGGAGGGGAAGGCAGGGGGGAAGAAGAGAAGGATTGCTCTGAGATATTTAAGATTTCTTATTACTACCACTGGTAATTATTATTTTAGACAAGTATCACTATATATCCCTGGCTGACCTGGAATTCGCTGTGTAGTAGACTGGCCTTGAACTCACAGAGACCAACCTGCCTCTGCGTTTTGGGCGCTAGTATTAAAGACCACCACACCCAGCTAGGATTTTAGGATACATTATCTCAGTCTGTCCTGAGGATGATCAGTTTCTTCACTTTACTGATGGACCACAGTCCCACCCCAAATTTCACCATTTTTTTTTTTTTTGGTTTTTCGAGACAGGGTTTCTCTGTGGTTTTGGAGCCTGTCCTGGAACTAGCTCTGTAGACCAGGCTGGTCTCGAACTCACAGAGATCTGCCTGCCTCTGCCTCCCGAGTGCTGGGATTAAAGGCGTGCGCCACCACCGCCCGGCTCAAATTTCACCATTTAACATGATGTGTATAACTCAATGGTTTTAAATGTCACAGATTGGTTCAACTAAGACTATGACTTTCAGAAACAATAATAAGGAAGGTGAAATGTCACCTTCCTAAAAGAAATCTCACACTTGTGTCATTCCCTATGTCCCTCCCCCTCCCTCCCACCCCCGCCTCTGTCAACCACTACGGAATCTTTCTAGATATTTAGGATTGCACGTTGCCAACTGACAAGTTGCCAACCTTTTACCTAGACTGAACCTGCCCATCCCACCTAAGTCACCAAATTCTAGCTCAGCCACCCCCCACCCAGCCTGCATTGAGCAAACCAAGTCTCTTCAAAGCCCTGAGACCCCAGCTTGAAAATCTGGCTGAGAAAAAAAAAAAAAACATTCCTTTTGACTGATTAAATTATGTCAAAATGTGGTTTTATGCAGAGGAATTTTCTTATCCCAGCTTCTGGAATAAATGCATATTGTCCCCCAAATCTTCTCTGCACAACAGGAGTCAAGGGAAGAAAGAAGAACATGTGGCATCTTCCTGTGTTCTTGGCACCATACTTCAGTAGCTAAGGTGGGAATTAGAGGCCAGCCTGGGCTACAGAGTGAGAGTAAGTAGGAGACTCTGCCCCAAACAAAACAAAACAACAAAAATCAGATTTTTATAAACTCAGGACCGGAACCCTTTTGAGAATAATGACCTTTTGTTTGATGGACAATGGATCCATCCAGCCCAGAAGGTTCTGGATTTGTATGTTAGGACAGTGTGTATACTGCAAATCTTTGTACCGTCATGGTTCAGAGCTGTTGACGTTTTCATTGTCTTTGTGACTCTTTGTGCCGTGGAATGTCCCGGCTAGGTTAAATGGCTTTTCCAGCTCACGGTACCGGTCTGAGTCAATAGCATATGACTGCTGGTGGTTTTTGCACCAGACACCAAATATAACCTGTCACCGTCGTCAATTTAGGTTCCGGGCTGGGGATAGCTCAGTAGCACAGTCTCTACCTTGTGTGTTCAAAGTTCTGGGTTTCCTGATCACCTCTACTTTTCCTCAGCCAGGCAAGAAGGCAAGTCCCACTTTCATCATTTCCAAACCCCAAGACACCTTCTTAAAGGGGTGCACTGTGAAAAGTCATGAGCGCCTCCTTCCAATGAGACTTAATTTATGAGGCCCTTTGGAAGACAAGACAGAATTCAAAATCTTTCCAATATCTAAAAACAAGTCAAGGACCAGTAGCCAAGTATAATAACCAATCCCGTAGCAGCCAGTCCCCAGGGTCACACCACCCAATTGACTAGGTGCCAGACAGGGCAAAAAATTGTCAGTATCATCAGAGCCAAAGGCTTGGACTCAGCCTGCTCTTGGCCTGCTAGGGTCAGAGAGACAAAGGAGCCTGCTCTGGAGAGAAGGTTACTTCCCTGGTCCTTTCTTCTCAGCATTGTGGATTTTGTTCTCCAGGAGGACTTACTGTCCACCTGTTTCCCAGGAAAGCACATCGCTTTATTATTATTATTATTATTATTATTATTATTATTATTATTTGAGGTTTCTCTGTAGCTATGGAGCCAGTCCTGGAACTAGCTCTTGTAGACCAGGCTGACCTCAAAGTCACAGAGATCCACCTACCTCTGGGATTAAAGGCGTGCACCACCACTGCCCAGCTACGCACTGCTACTGTCAAAGCAGGGAGGTCCTCTGTGAGAGTGTCCTGATTTCTCCGTTTTAGTCCTTAAGTGGGCACGTGTGACTGTTCCATCAAGCCATGCAGCTGTGTCTCTCCTGACCTCCTCCTCTTAACCAGTTCTGCAGGTAAGCTCTCTTGACACAGGGCAGGTGGACGCACAGAAAGCTAACAATTTTGGAGGAGAAACTGGGGATATGAGATGAGAAATGGAGGCCATTAATTTTGATTTTCCCAACATTTCCACTTTTTTTTTTTGGACCTAGGCTGGCCTTGAGTCTCTGATCTCTTACTCCTATTCCCCAAATATTGAGATTACAGACATTGCCACCATGCTCTCCCAGTATCCTAATCTTTTACTTACATTTGGGGCGGGGTGTTTTTTGTTTTTTGTTTTTTTTTTTTTTGGAGTCTCATATAGCCCTGGTTGGCCTCAAACTCCCTTTGTTTTCCAGGATAACCTTGAGTTTCTGATCCTCCTGCCTCCAGCCTTCCGCGCAGGGTTTACAGGCCTGAGCTACCACACCTGACTTAATGAAGTGCTGGGCGGGGACCCATCCTCCCACTTCCCTTTCTTTCTCATCTTTTTTTTTTATTATTATTTTTCGAGACAGGGTTTCTCTGTGGCTTTGGAGCCTGTCCTGGAACTAGCTCTGTAGACCAGGCTGGTCTCGAACTCACAGAGATCCGCC
>NW_004949102.1:5849997-5850827 GCF_000317375.1 Microtus ochrogaster | reverse complement strand
AAAAAAGAAAAAAAAGAAAATCCAAGCCCAGTGTGGGCATGTTGACACCTGCTGTAATCCCAGGTTTACAGAGGTTGAGGCTGGACGATTTTAAGTTCAAGGCCAGCCTGGCCTACGTGGGAAGATCCTGTCACAAACAAGCAAATGAAACAGTCTCGGCATTGAAGGCTGGCCTAACACATTTGACTAACTATCTTAATGATTTTATCCTATAGAGTTTGGCATGCATGCCAGAGTCATCTGGTGACCAATGTTAGTTACAATCAAGATGGCAGAAGCTTTGTCAAATTGGATCACTACACAACTGGGAGAGACATTTGGAGACTGAGCTGCTTGCCCTGTGTGACTCTGTTTCCTGTGTCTTACCAGTTGTTTAGAGATCTAGAGGCTTGATAATATCCTTACCCTTAAGTGATAAAACTGTGTATCTTATCATTGAAATTGATACATGATTCACTTATACATAATAAAATATTTTTTTAAAAAACGGTTACATATTGTTATAACTCAGTTAGAATTAGTAAGACATGCGAAATTGACACATTATTTAAATTTTTAAAATTTATTTATTGTATGTGTATGATTGTTTTGCCTATGTGTATATGTGCACCACGTCCATGCCTAGTGCCCTTGAAGATCAGAAGATATCAGATCATCTGGAACTATGGGTATTATGGAATTATGGGTGGTTATGTGCTACCAGTTGGGTGCTAGGAACCAAACCTGGGTCCTGGGTTGATGGGGGAGAGTCTTCTGGCTTGTGTTAATTTCATTGGTTAAATAAAGAGACTGCCTTGGCCCTTTAATAGGACATAAAATTAGGTAGGCGG
>NW_004949102.1:5846971-5848927 GCF_000317375.1 Microtus ochrogaster | reverse complement strand
TCCTCCTCCTCCTCCTCCTCCTCCTCCTCCTCTTCTTCTTCTTCTTCTTCTTCTTCCTCTTCTTCTTTGGGTTTTCCAAAGCAGGGTTTCTCTGTGTAACAGCCCTGGCTGTCCTACAATTCACTCTGTAGTGTAGGCTGTCTTCGAACTCACAGAGATCCTCCTACCTGTGCCTTCAAAGTGCTGGAATTAAAGGTATGTACCACTACCACTCAATTTAAGATTTCCTTTTTTTGTTTTTTGTTTTTTTGAGACAGAGTTTCCCTATAGCTTTGGAGCCTGTCCTGGAACTAGCTCTTATAGACCAGGCTGGCCTTGAACTCAGAGATCCGCCTGCCTCTGCCTCCCAAGTGCTGGGATTAAAGGCGTGCGCTACCAGCACCCAGTTTAAATTTGATTTTTATATATAGATTAACTACTATCCTCATTTCTTAATTATACGTTGCATTTTTAAATGAACTACATAAGCACAATACCCCAAACAAGAGTAGAAACATATACATAGTGTAACAAAATAACTTTAAATTTGTATCAATATACTAAAATCCATGCCAATACAAAATGTCTGAAATTAAAAGTTGTTTTTTATCCTATATTCTTATATTCCCCTAAGTGATAACAAAGAATCATAACCCACCAAATAACCAAACACCACCCACACTCCAACTCTTGGGAATATGGGTATCATGCTTTCCAGACTGCCTCCTGTTTTCTGCAGGCAAAAGCATCTTCAGGGGTCCCTGAGAACATTGAGATACTAGCCAAGTCCTGGGAAGATCAGCGGTAACCTTTGTTGATGTGTTATATCACCTGTTAAGATTCAGGAGGTCTCCCTTGATCAAACCCGATCCATATTAACCCTGAAGGAGTCCACAGCCTCTCATTTCCTGTGAAATCAAAAGCAAAACCTCTTCTCCAAAGCATTGTTAACTTCCATTTGACAAACACATTTTCTGCCTTCCATTTTAAAGTAAAGGCATTCTTAAAATATGACTGGTTTATTTCATCAGTCCCTCTTTCAATCCCATGTCTCTTGGCATCTGCTCTTTGCTTATCAGCGTTCAAAAGTTCAAAGTCAACGCAGTACTGTTTAGGATCCAGGCTCCCTGTGTATTTCCATCGTTACACGCGTCCTTCTTTTATATTACTGTTACTCTCTTTAAAGACTTTATTATTTCTAAACCATTTCTTTCTATGTCTGCCTATACCCATATTCTTTTTCCAATGGAACCTGTTTGGAATGTTTTCCTTCTGAACCTCTTTTGCTGTGTATCTTTTAGCCTCTTTGGACTGTGTGAGCAAACTTGAACTGCTAAGCTGCTATCCTTTGTGAAGCTCTATGGGTTGGCTCCACCTGCTTCTCAGGTTGTGAAAGCCATGCCTAAAGCTAGCTATCCGGTTGGAGGTGTGTTTGACCAGGAACTGCATTCACCGTGCTCCCCCAAACACTGGGATGCTAGTGCCCTGTACAGTGGCAGGCTTTTTTAACTTAGTTTTTTGTTTTTACTTCGAGTGAAAAAAGGCTGTTTAAGTGCTCTGCTGTACAGCAGGGTTTCTTAAAGGAGTCATATCCTTTTTTTTCTTTTCTTTTTTTTTAACCTTTCTCAGACCTACATAGGTGGATATTGGAGCCCCATAGTGGAGACAAAATGTTGTTGTTGTTGTTGCTGTTTTTCTTCTCTCTTTTTTCTCTTTTGGCTTTTTTTGGGGGCCCGCCACCCCGCTTCCAAATACACACATGGAGGCTTATCTTTCTCATCAATGTCCAGTCTTAGCTTATTTCTAGCCAGCTTTTCTTTTCCTTTCTTTTTTTAATTTTTCAAGACAGGATTTCTCTGTGTAACAGAGCTCTGACTGTCCTGGAACTCATTCTGTAGATCAGGCTGGCCTCCAACTCACAGAGATCGACCTGCCTCTGACTCCTGAGTGCTAGGATTAAAGGCGTGTGTCAACACC
>NW_004949102.1:5841640-5845747 GCF_000317375.1 Microtus ochrogaster | reverse complement strand
GGCAGGCGGATCTCTGTGAGTTCGAGACCACCCTGGTCTACAAGAGCTAGTTCCAGGACAGGCTCCAAAACCACAGAGAAACCCTGTCTCGAAACCCCCCCCCAAAACAAAGAAGGGACATATGAAGTAGAACAATTATTGTATTACCAAATCTATCCATTAGAGAATGGCCCAAACTATACCCCTAAGCAACCAAACTCCCCGTCCTCTTAACCCAGAAAAGGAACCTAGAAGTGATGCTTGGGCTCCTTTCGTGTCTTCACTCATGTGACCCACTGTCAGTTTTGATAGTCTGTCCTTTTATAATCTGCAATATTATTTCACTTTTTAAAAAGTTACCTTGTGCCGGGCGGTGGTGGCGCACGCCTTTAATCCCAGCACTCCGGAGGCAGAGAGGCAGGTGGATCTCTGTGAGTTCGAGGTCAGCCTGGTCTACAAGAGCTAGTGCCAGGACAGCCAGGGCTGTTACACAAAGAAACTCTGTCTCAGAAAAAAAAAAGTTTTACAAATCTGCGTGAGCTCTTCCTCCTATCATTTAAACTAGAGTCTGAGAACCTGGGAATACCTAGCCTAGACTGGCCATCTGTTTCATCATGACTATTGGATTATAGTCCTACACCACCATGTCTCATCATCAATTTATTTCCTTTAGTTTTTGTGTATGTGTGTTTTGTTTGCATGTATGTGTATGTGCTACATGCCTGCCTGATGCCTGAGGTATAGAAGAAGGTATTGTTTCCTCTGGAGCAAGAATGGAAAATGCTCTTAACCACTGGGCCCTCCCTCCAGCCTCTGAAGAATCGTATTCTTTGTAAGAATTCCTTCCCTTCACTGTCATGTACCAGGACTCTGCCTTCTCAATTGATTTCAGCTACCAACTCACCAACCATAACTTGGTCTATCCATTTTCTTTAATTATCTAATATGCAAAGCAAAAGCACAAACCATTTAGTTTGAAACCATTGTCTTTATGGCATGCCTGTCATTGACCTGACCAGCCGCAGTGGAGGACTCCAGCTCACTGGACCTCTTGGAGGTGTTCTCTTTGTTCAACTTCTATTAACCCTTGGATGGTGAGGCTTTCATTTTCCAACCTTCTTTCATTTTGCTTATTACACTCTATGTCTGCCTGGAGTTAAGTGTGTAATAGCCTGGCATATCAGCACACACAGCCAGAACACACGTGCTTTGGAGTCTGACACTTTGTTTTGTTTTGTTTTTGGATTTTCAAGACAGGGTTTCTCCGTAGCTTTTGGTTCCTGTCCTGGAACTAGCTCTTGTAGACCAGGCTGGCCTCGAACCCAGTCTGACACTTTTTACTTTACTAGTTTTGCCTTTTGTCTATCCAATCTGTCATTTAACTGAAGTTTGGTCCATTTCTGGTCTGAACTCTTCTTTCTGTCTCTCTCCCAGAGAAGTAGCTACTGCTGTGGCTCCTCTCCTCTTCTCTCCTCTCCTTCCCCTCTCTCTCTCTCTCTCTCTCTCTCCTCTTCCCCATCTCCCCTTCTCCCCTTTTCCCTTACCCCTCCATAACCCACTAAATAAATATCCAATCTCACTCTGCATGGTGTGCCTATCCATGTCTCTTGTCTCTCACCTGCCATGTGGCTCCCTGCCCACTGCCTGTCACTGCTCAGGGACCTGTGGTGTGGTCTCATAGCCCACTGCCCACTGAAGTTACCGGGGAACCTGCAACATTTCTGCTGCTGCGCTCTTTGGGGGAACTGCAGCATCTGATTTAAACCATAACATTGGTGCCTGAGACTCAGGAGGTTCTTCCGCCCCTCTCCGGGTCTCAGGATCCAGAACCTGGTATTTTTCCCACAACCACCACGTGTTCCATCTGCCTGAGTGCTGACCTCTATGCACACCAGCAACCTCAGTGATGAGTTTTCCCCTGCCAGCCCCCAACCACAGCCTTCACAGCTACGGTTGAGCCCTTCACTGCTTTCCATAGCTAAAAATGTGACTGGACAACCCCAGGTCAGCCCTCCTGTGTTAGCACTGCAAACGCTGTGTGGGGTGCGTTCAACTGGGGGCCCAGGGTCCCTTGGATTTTTCTTTCTCCTTTCTTTCTTTTTCTTTTCTTTTGGACTACTTGTCAGTGGTCCCCTGCTGTGACAGACCACTTGGAGTGGCCTCAAGCCTCTCTGGTTTCCAAGTCATCTGTACCGAAGCCAATCAGGCTTTAACACTCCACCTGTAGAGAGAGGATGCTCTTCTACACTGCCTAAGGTGTTCACCACTGTTTTTGTGGGTTTTCACATTTTCAGCTATGGTATAAACACTCATTCTGGCAGTGTTCCACCAGCTCCACTTTTCCTCAAACTGTCCTTGCCACCACTACTGCTGCCAACAGGATTGGTCGGATCCACGAGGTAACTGTTTTCAATTCCAGCCTTTTGCTCTCCTCCGTGGCTTATGGCATGGCCACTTGGCAACAGGGCTGATCACACCTCTAGGTCTCTCTCCCATACAACATGTGACCACTGCCATTTTGACTGAGGTCAGGTGACTTGCCACCATCTTAACTGAGAGTCAGGTCAAGAGACCAAGTCCCACCTGCCTGGTTCCCCTGTTTACTTGTTTTTGTCTCTAAATTTCTCTTGCTGACTCTGTTGCATGTGTCTTTTGCACAATGGCATGCCTTTGGTAGGGCCCACCAAGAGCATTCACTTTGCCCAATTCCTGTTCACTCTGTTTGTGTTCATACATGTAACTTAATTGCACCTATGTTTACTGTTAAATGTTATAATTGTCTGTTCATTGTATCTAATTCCAGACTACAAACCATTAAGCCTCATGTTTTAAACTGGTATGTACTTTTAAGTCTTTTACAGAGGCAGGAGGATTTCTGTGAGTTCAAGTCTAGCCTGGTTTACAGAGCGAATTCCTGGATAGGCTCTAAAGCTACAGAGAAACCCTATCTCAAAAAACAAAACAAAAGAAGAAGAAGAAGAGGAAGAGGAAGAGAAAGAGGAAGAAGAAGAAGAGGAGGAGGAGGAGGAAGAAGAAGAAGGGGAAGGGGAAGAAGAAGAAGAAGAGGAGGAGGAGGAGGAGGAGGAGGAGGAGGAGGAGGAGGAGAACAAAATCAGCAGTGATTGCTTCTGTGTCACCTGAAATGCAGTGCCCCATGAAGAGTGAGAATAACAAACATACAAAAACATACAAGCAGGTAATTCCTAGTGTTCAAACCTCCTGGAGCCCTTTATGAGCCCACAAGCTTCAGAAGATGAGGGTCAGGCAGTCAAATTCTTGTGCTGTTAGATACCTAAAATGTGGCCTCTAGGTGAAGGCTTGGAGAACCGGGTGTGGCTGCACAGGCCTAGATCCCAACACTCTCCAGGCAAGGGGAGGAGGACTGATAATTACAAGCCTCAGAATAGGTATATAGTGAGCTCAAGGTCAGCCTGGGATATAAGGTGAGTACTTGTCTGAGAAACTATATTTTTAGACCCTTGATTCATATAGAATATATCAACCTGGGGAGTGTTTGAAGCCAGGTGTGGTGGCGAATGTCTTTAATCCCAGCACTCAAGAGACAGAGACAGGTGGATGTCTCTGAGTTTCATACGAGACGGGGCTACAAGGTGAGATGCTGTCTCAATAAAATCAAAGAGATGTTTGAGGACAGGGAGTTAGTGCTAAATCCTCCAAGTCGTCAGGGAGAGAGGTATCAGAGACACTTAGGACAGTCAGTCACCTTTACCTAGTTCTCCTACATGGTGAGGTCTTGTGGGACACGGTGCCTGACACACGCTGAGCAAATGCTGAACACATTGTGAGTCAATCTGTCACAAGACAACTCCTGAATTCCTGTGGTAAGCTTCCCTTCACGCTCATGGTATCCATTCCCAGCCCAGGGTTAGGGATAGAGTCATTCAGAACACTGATGCAGGGAAGCTGTGAGTGGTGGCTCGCTTGTGCAAGCCGGCTCCGGAGGCTGAGGCTGGGCATCACCAGGGCTTTGAAGGCAGCCTGGGCTACAGGGTGAGAGCCTGTTTCTTTTTTTTCTTTTTTTTTTCTTTTTTTGGTTTTTCGAGACAGGGTTTCTCTGTGGCTTTGGAGCCTGTCCTGGAACTAGCTCTTGTAGACCAGGCTGGTCTC
>NW_004949102.1:5839594-5841000 GCF_000317375.1 Microtus ochrogaster | reverse complement strand
ACACACACACACACACACACACTTAGTTTCCACACCCTCATGGTGGCTCACGATCATCTGTGATTCCAGGGGTTCCAGCCCCATCTTCTGACCTCTGGAGGCACCAGGCATACAAGTGGTGCACAGAGAAACATGCACGCATATACCCACATAAAATAAAAACTAAAATTAAAAGAGAGCATTTGTTTTGTCTTTTATTTTCATTGTAATAACCTAAGAAATGGGCATTCTTAGTCATTACACATTTTACAAATGAACAAACTGACCCCTGAGAAAAGACAGCCATCTCCTGTTAATACCCAAATCAGGTCTTCCTTTATGTCTTGAACAGTCTGTGCTCCTGTTTCTCCCACTGTATGTGGTAACTGGATTGCCCATCTCTGCTGTAGCCTTCCCAGGGTCTGCTGTAGCCTTCCCCATGAGAAGAATCCCTGCCCACAATAAGCAGTTTCTTCTCTTGGAAAGCAGCACTCTTCTGTAAATGCCTAGAGTCTAGGAAGCAGGGAGATTTCAGCAGGCCCTGACCTGCCTGGCTCTAGTCCAGGTGCCTCGGCCTCCGGAACTGCATAGCCCTCAGGGTACAGGAGCAGGTGGGTCCCGGAGCTCAGTGCTGCTTGTGGAGCAGTGCTCTCCCGGAAGGGCTGACTCAGAAGGAAACAGCCTTGAACAGCTTGTCACCTGTCCCGCCTCTTTACTCCCCAGTGAGGCGTGGAGGCAGGGAGGGGTTGGACCACAGAGCCTGCAGAGTCCTGCGGTGGGGGCAGAGAGAGGTGACTTCGTGGTGGTCATTTGAATGCACCTGGTCTAAAAACCATCCTCTTCTCGGGCAGGGAAGTAGACTGTAGGGCTCCCTTAAATACTGTCTTCGAGAGGGAAGACCCTCCAGAAGCCTCACAATTCGGGGAGACAGCCGCTCCACTTTCCCCAAGGACAGCCATGCGCACCCTCCCCCCAAAGCTGGTGAAGACCCTTAGAGTCCAGTCTAATGCCCCCAGGCCAACAAGGAGGCGGTCTGTGTGACAAGTATCTGTCACACAGATAGGAACCCGTAGCTGCAAGAGCCAAATGAGTGGGCAGGAAGCAGGTGAAAGGTCTCTGTCTAGTTTAGCCTCCACCTGAACCCATGAGGTCAGCAAGCTTGGGCTAGGCAGGCAGGGCCGCAGTGATTGAGTCTTTCCCAAAAGCTGGCGCGGGTGGGGGTGGGGGGTTGGTGATGCAGAGGTCTTGCCCTGGTCACAAGTGAGTCAAGGACTGAGTGTCCAGCTCCCAGGCTTCTCTGAAGTGTCCCTGAGTGTCCCCAAGGGGCTGGGGCTGGCAATTTCTGTCTCCATAAATTTTACTTTTATTTTTATTTTTATGGACTCTTCCCCCATTCACTTCTTTTTTTTTTTTTTTTTTTTTTTTTT
>NW_004949102.1:5834840-5839494 GCF_000317375.1 Microtus ochrogaster | reverse complement strand
CTTGTAGACCAGGCTGGTCTCGAACTCATAGAGATCCGCCTGCCTCTGCCTCCCAAGTGCTGGGATTAAAGGCGTGCGCCACCACCGCCCGGCCCCCATTCACTTCTTAATTTTGTTTTGGGCATGAGGGTGCCATGGCAGGAGCTCAAAGGCCTGCTTGCTGGAGTAGGTTCTCTTCTCTTTTATGCAGCTCTGGGGAGCGTGCTCAGGTGGCCAGGATTTCTTGTCAGGCACCTTTTCTCTCTCAGCCATTCCACTGACTGAGGTCTCTCTATACATCCCTGGTTGGCCTGGAACTCATTCTGTAGACCAGGCTGGCCTCAAACTCATAGCGATCCTCCTGCAGCTGCCTCCCAAGTGCTGAGATTAAAGGCATGGGCCACCACTCCTGGATGTTTGTTTGTTTGTTTTAACGAGATTCTTGTGTTGTCCTGGCTGGTCTAGAACCTGTTACAAGGACCAGGCTAGCTTCAAACTTGCGGTGTTTCTCTTGCTTCTGCCTCTAGAGCGCGGGGATTATAGACACGCACTAACCACAGCAGGCTATCAGTTTTGCTTTTCAACAGGCTTTTGTTTTTGTCTCAAGAAAGGGTTTATTTTGGCATACAGTTGCACAGGAATGGAGTCCATTACAGTGGAGAAGGGCGTGAAAAAGTCAAGAGAAAGCATGGCAGCAGGAACGGGCTGAAAAAGTTTTCATCCACGCAGGAAGTAGAGCTTAGGGTTTCGAAGGCCGTGATGTGGATACTTTGTATTAGGAAATCTGAGGTCATGTGTTAAGGGATGAGGAAGGGAATGAGCGACAGGCCTGACCTGGGACATCGTTTTCTGATGTCATGTCACCATATGGACGTTAGATAGCAAGGCTTTCTAAGCCTTCCCACAGCAACCTCCTTATCTTTCACAATCTGGGCATCCAGACATTTAGTCCTTTGGTGTGGTCAGAGTTCTGGGAGCTGTACTTCAGGTACAAAGCGAACATCATCTTGTCATCTCTCTCTACTCCCAGGCTACTGATGGGACCAGTGAGATAGCACCAGAATTCTCAGACACCTGAGCTACGTGGACTAACCTCTAAACCACCACTACCTTTGGTGGCTGAAGGGTTGATTTGAGCCCCACCCATGACTGGGACTTTCTCGAGAGGGCCTCTGGAATCCAAAGCACGTAGTCGTAATGATATTTGACAATTCCAACTCAAACTAGAACTGCCTTCAAGATAGGATGGTGGCTGGGATCACTGGCTGCTGAGAAGGTGTGTCTGGGTGTGTCAGGAGCAGAGATTAGCGTGGCTCGGATTGTCCCGCAGTGCAGGTGCCCTTAAACAGGCACTACACAACTGCAAAGGCTCGTGACACGCCGGGGAATCTGGTTGCTAAGTTTCGGGGTCTTTGTTTGCTAGGCTTGGTGTTGTTTACCAATAATGCAGTATTGAGAAGTTGAGGCAGGGTGGTGGAACTAGTTCAAGGACGGGCTCAAAACACCCTGGAAACACGGCCATTTTAAAAGAAAAGAGGCAAGCCATTCAAACAAATAAATGAAATTAAATAAAAATTTTCACTAAATCTGTACTTTAAAAACCCCATCATAACCATGACCAACACCTTGCAAACGTAAAGGATACCAGAGACCCATACAGCCATGCACTTCCGTCTCTGGCTGGCTCCTGCGCTGTCCTGTTCTTCCTCAGTGCAAGGCCTCTCACCGCCTCTCACCATGTCTAACTCCTCTCTCTCTCATTTTAAATTGTGTGTGTGTGTGTGCATGTGCACATGCACACATGCATGCATGCATGTGCAAATTCATGTGCCTCTGCAGCCCCTGAAAGCCAGGGGAGGGAGGATGTCTTTCTCTATCACTTTCCCCATTATTCCTTTGAGACAAGATCTCTCTCTAAACCTCAAGTTTCTCCAGTGAGGCTGGCGTCTAGTGACAAGCCCTAGATACCCTCCTTCTCTTTCCCTACAGAGCTGAGATTAAAAGCATGCTCAGGGCCCATCTCCCTTGCTGCCTGTGTGCTGGGATTTGAACTCAGATCCTCATGTTCGCATAGGAAGTGCTCTTACCCACTGGCCCATCTCTTCAGCCTCCTACTTTTTGATTTTTTTGAGTCAGGGTCTTGTGTAGCCCAGGCTAGCCTTGAAGTACGCGTGTGGCCAAAGGTCACCTTGAACATCTCATCCTCCTGCCTCCACTTTCCAAGTGCTGGAGTTAGAGGTGTTTGCGATACACCCAGTTTATAAGGTGCATACTAAGCAAGCACTCTACCTGTTGAGTGACAGCCTCATTTCCAAATCACCATTTCTCCTCTAACGATGCTTTCATGCTGCTTCATTTTGCGGCTTTTTGTTGTTTTTAAATTACATTTATTTACACATGTGTGTGTGCACGCATTACAGAGAACTCACAGAGGTCAGAGAACACTTTGGAAGTCAATTCTTTCCTTCTACTGCGTGGGACCTGAGCATAGGCCTCAGGTCGTCAGGCTTGGCAACAAGAACCTTTAGTCACTGGGCCATTTCACCCACCCCCTCTTTTGTTATTAAAGGCAGGGTCTTACTCTGTGGCCTCAGTCTCTCAAATTCTGGGGCTACAAGCATGAGCCTTCCCTCCTCATCTGAACTTCAGAATAAATATCAAATACACGACATTCTTCCCGGGAAGTCTTTGCTGACCCTGACCAGGGGTTAACTGTTCCCCCATGTGTTAACATGCATCCCAAGGAATGTGCAATTGTCTGCTTCCTACCTGGAGTCCTTCTTGAGACCACACTCCTAGAGGGCAGTGGTTGGGTCTTGCTGTGCACTTGCCCTCCTGCCCAGCACACAGGTTGAGGCAAGAGGATCATCTATAAGTTTCAGGCCAACCTGGGTCACAGTGTAAGACTCTGTCTTTAATAACAACAACAACAACAACAAAAGGGTGTGTGGGGGGGGGGAGTGTGCTGTAGCGCCATCTACTGTAGAAATGGTGAAGTACTGTAGAATAGTTCTCACAATTCACTGTTGGTGACTTGGAGAGTTTTAATCAACAGTTTGGAAGTCTTTCTTTTTTGTCTTCCCTCCCTCCCTCGCTTCCTCTCTCCCTCCCTCCTTCCCTCCCTTTCTTTCCATTGGATGGATGGATGGGTAAATGGGCGGAGGGGGGTGAGTGAGGGGTGGATGGAAAGAGCAAACCACAAGGCAAGGTCATGAGAGGTCCGAGTTCTAAAGCCAGCATGCAGAAGGCAGGAGGACCGGATAAACTCACAGATAAACTCTAGGGAATCCAGCAACCTTAAGCATACAGGTAGGGTTGCTTCTTTAACTGAAGAGATGTATACCAGTTAACCCCTACCACCACCACCACCACCCACCCCCCCAAAAAAAATCTGGGAATGGATGTAGCTAAAAGACCTAAAAGAT
This sequence comes from Microtus ochrogaster, assembly GCF_000317375.1. Taxonomy (NCBI): domain Eukaryota; kingdom Metazoa; phylum Chordata; class Mammalia; order Rodentia; family Cricetidae; genus Microtus; species Microtus ochrogaster. The sequence goes on along the minus strand of NW_004949102.1, from coordinate 5,836,090 downwards.
AGCCTGAACTATGTCGAGGGCCTGGCTCAGCTTCAATCCCCGGACTATTTTGTGTGTTCCAGACTCTCTGGCCCAAGGCCTTTGTCTTGAGCATTGGCTGCTTCTCAGTTAGACCCCATCCTTAGGGGAAGATGTCACCTGTACTCCACACAGGGAGCAGAGCCTAGGTGACCTCTCCTGCAGGTGCTCCCTGCAGGGCCTGGCCACACCTGACTCTTTCAGACCTTTACGTTGAACTCAGTGGCTACTGTCACGGATGTTCAAGTCAATTTCTGTGTTTTCCTGTGAGTGTCCTGGGCGCCAGATGAAAAAGGTTCCATTGACCCACACCACACACAGGATGAGTGAGGCCACCCTGGGCGCATGAGCAGTGCTTCTCAGCCAGGGAAACCCATCTTGCACTTTGCAAAGAGTTTTAACGGAAACACATCTTAAGCTTTGTGGTACACATGCAACTGTGTTAATTATCTATCGCCAGGAAGCCTTTTCCCAAGATGGATGGATGGTGGTGTGCTTCAATAGGCCTAAATAAATTGCCCGGCTTGTGTCAGACTCTCGACGTCTGAAAACGACACCGAAAACTGAGCCGTGCTGAACTAGGTTTTCTTCTTGCCTCCCTCTGATTGTCACTCTGCGGGTCCCCATGTCTGCAGAGCACCCCCAGCCCGGTCAAGTCTCTGTCAAGTCTGAGTCCCCTCTGAGACCTCCTCTGGCGGTCAAAGCGGAGGTGCTACCTCCTGGTACTGGACACTTGAAGTCAAGGAGGCCTTGTGACCGGTCCCCGATTTCCAGAAGAAGAGGAACCAGAAGGAAGAAAAAGCAGAGTTGACGGGTGTTTTCCGGCTTCTTGCTCTGAACAGGAGCACGAGAGGGAAGAGGCGTGGAGTGGCAGGAGACCATGCTCTCTTCCTAGTGATCGCCCTTTCTCTTCCTTTTCTCTGTACCCCTGCCTCCATCAGCTGAAATCCAGCCTTCAGCTCCGAGCAGTCCCCGACCCCCATCCCCACTTCTCCCCCAGCCCCAGCGCTCTCCTCTGCTGAACGCCTTTCATGATCCCTCTTTTTATAAGGCCTTCATTTGGTATGGTTTAGTTTAAATTTATCGCCTTGATACATGTTGCTTTTTTTTTTTTAGTATTTATTTATTATGTATACAATATTCTGTCTGTGTGTATGTCTGCAGGCCAGAAGAGGGCACCAGACCCTATTACAGATGGTTGTGAGCCACCATGTGGTTGCTGGGAATTGAAC
>NW_004949102.1:5830912-5834121 GCF_000317375.1 Microtus ochrogaster | reverse complement strand
CAATCAAAGTGGTCAAGTGGCGTCTGAGATTGAGGGGGGGTGCGGGAGAGATCTCACTGTGTTCTCCATTGCTTGTTACCGGGTGTTTGGCCACCTGTCTGCTCCTAGCAAGGTGTCCAGGTCCAGGGCACCCACTTGCCCATCCCCGAACACGTCCTCGCACCCATGCAGCCATGCAGCCATGCAGCCAGTATCTGTCGCGTGGAAATCCCGAAGCCACGGATGTTCGGGGAAACTACCGGACGGGGAACGTGGTGCTCCCGCGGAGCCTGCGGGCTCGCTGGGGGAGGTGTGGAGAACTGTCAGGAGGTGGGTGTGCTGTGAGAGGTGGGAGGGGGCAAGGGCTTGAGCTCGGGGTGGGCAGGTGGGGGGTGGGGGGGCGCCGGTGGAGAAGAAGCCCAGCGGCAGTTGAGAGTTTGAGGTCTTGGTTTTGCTGTGGGCCAGTTCCAACCAGTGAGGAAGGGCGAAGCTCGCGGTGCCTGAGCGCGCACGAGGGAGGCTGCCTGCCCGGGGTGCGGGGTCCGGCGGGCGCTTCCTGAGCTGTGTCGTGCGTCTGTCTGCCAAGCGAGTATGGACGGCGACAGGGTCGGAGCAGGAGGAGCAGCAAGAAGAGAGAGACGCTCGGCGATGCGATGCTGCTGCGTGTCAGAGGGTTGGGGCCCGAGTGGACTGTAGGAGAGTGAAAGGAGGGCAGTGTGCGAGCGACGGGCGGGCAGGCAGTGAGCGGCGGTGAGTGTGTGTTCCCGGGCCGACCGGCTGGGGTCGTGTTGGCGCCGGAGTCGCGGGCGACGCAGTGAGTGAAGAGGAGTCGGCGGGTGTAGGGCGCTGGGCGTCGGGCGCCAGAGGACCGGCGTGATGGTGTTGGGATGGGTGCGAGGTGTGAGCCTGTCGGTGGTTTTGTTGTTTGTGTTGTCTTGGTTGCGTGCGTTTGTGTGCGTGTGTGTGTTCAAGCGTGGAGTGTTGTTTGTCGTGAGGAGGTGTTGAGGGTTTGTGTGTCTGTAGGTTGTTGCTAGTGTCCGGGGCGCGAGAGCAGGGCGGGCGGGCCGGCGTCGTTGTGAGCAGGAAAGGGGCGTGGCTTGGAGGGTGACGTAATGTCATGGCAGTTTCGAATAGATCTGTGTGGGGGCATTCTCTCGCCGGTCGTGGTGGCGCACACCGGTAGGATTTGCTGAAGGAGGCAGAGGCAGGAGGATCGTGAGTTCGAGGACAGCCTGGTCTACACATTTTTTTTCTCCCCTCCACTTGCACATCTCGCCCGAAGCCGATCCTCTGCTTCTCAACAAAATTCACACACACTCACCTCTTCAAACTCACCTCACCCTCAACAACAACAACAACAACAACAACGCCTGGACACACACTTACACAATACAAAACATACTCTCGCTGGCTCACTTGCCTCATCATCTATACACCTCCAGTGCTACACCCTGCCCGCCCTCGGGATACCCCGCACTCACTCACTCACTCACTCACTCACTCACTCACTCACTCACTCACCTTCAGCTCTTTCTCCCTCGCCCTCATCGCCTCGTCTCGCCTGCCATCGCTCCACCGGACAGCAATCTCGAAACATGCACAACAACACACAAACACGCCTTCCCGTCGCCTCACCTGACTGGACCCTTATTCCACCTGATCTTGTTGGCCTCACGGCTCCCTAGCTCCTAATTTGCCAAGAGAGCCCGGGAGTGTGTGTGTGTGTGTGTGTGTGTGCGCGCGTGGGGCTGGGAGGTGGGGGTAGTGCGTGGTAGTGCTGGTGGGGGTAGTGGTCTGGTATACTTCGGGACCTATCCCACCACCCCAATGGTCTCTTTGGCCCTGTCCTTGCCCCCTTTGGCACAACCACTCCTTTGGCCTTGGCCTTTGCTTCTTTGGGGGGTTTCACTGTCAACCCACGCCCTCATCCTTTTATTAAAACCATCACAGTCTGCTGCCCTGCACTGGTTGTGCCCAGCCTCAATTCCCTAGGTGTTTGCATTTCCCCCGTGCTGGGATCCCCAGGGTGGACATTTCCCAGACAGAGAGCACAGCAAGCTCCCTTTAACCCTCTGATCCAGGTCTTTGCCTTCATTGGCTCCATGAGTTTGTTCTCCTCTTCCAGCTGTGTTTCATGGAGCAGGGACACCTGTTTTTACCTCTCTCTGCATAGGAGACAAAGTTTGTTATATCCCAGGCTGACATTGATGGCCCAGCTACACAGGCTTAGGCAGAAAGAATAAAAACCCAGTGGTGTTTGAAGGTCAGAATTCTAAGTTTCTCCCCCATTCCGTGCCGTGTGGCCTTGCACAAATCACTCGCTCTTTCAATCTACATCTTCCATGGAGAACGAGAGTAGCAAGCTGTGTCCTGTCTTCATCAATAGGATTGTCGGACTGTTTTGAAATACTGAATGTGAAACAATTATTTTATCGTCATTAGTTTAAAATGTTTGTTATGTTTTATTATTTTCGGTGTGTGAGTGTTTTGCCTGCATGTATGTCAGTCAGCCACGTATGTACAGGAGTTATGGGGTGGTTGTGAGTCACCACGAGGATGCTGGGAATCAAGCCTGCATTCTCTGGAAGAGCAGTCAGTGCTCATGACTGCTGAGCCAGCTCTCCGGTTCCCATTTTAATTAACTTTAAGAAGTTAATTGAGACCTGGTCTTACGATGTTACCCCTTGCTTGGCCTGGAACTCAATATTTAGATCAGGCTGGCCTTGAACTCGTGTAGATCTGTCTGCCTCTGTTTCCTAAGAGCTAGGATCAATGGCTTGTGTGTGTCACCACACAAATCTATGTATTTGTTTTATGTGTATGGGTACACATGATACAGGTGTAGAGGTCAAAGAGTCACTGTGAGTCACAAAGGGAGAAGTGCTCTTCTTTCATAAAGTGAGTCCCAGGAATCAAGTTTAGGTCATCAGGCTTGGTGGCAAATGCCTTAACCCACTAGGTCATTATTATTATTATTGCTGGCCCTTATTATTATTATGTGGTCTTTTTGGGGAGGGAGGACAGGGGCTTACTCTAGTTTGAATGCAAGTCAATTCTTCTGTCTGAGTATTGGAGTTTACAATCATGTAGCAACATTGTTTTTTCTTTTTCTTTTTCTTTCTTTCTAATATTTTTTCTTTCTTTTTTTTAGTTTTTTTTCTTGTTTGTTTGTTTTGTTTTTTGAGACAGGGTTTCTCTGTGGTTTTGGAGCCTGTCCTGGAACTAGCTCT
>NW_004949102.1:5818135-5830522 GCF_000317375.1 Microtus ochrogaster | reverse complement strand
AGAGAGAGAGAGAGAGAGAGAGAGAGAGAGAGAGAGAGAGAGAGAGAGGAGAGGAAAAGAGAGGACCTCTGGAAGGACAGTCCGTGCTCTCTCTTAACCTCTGAGCCATCTCTCCAACCCGCCTGGTCAGATTATAATACCAGACATGAATTCTTGTCTTTGGAGCAGACCTCAAGTTCAATCAGAAAGAAGTTGGTTAACCCCCTAACAGGCTTGCCGCTATTGAAGCAGTGTCTGACCTTGCGAAGTCCACAGCTGAATAAGCCTGTTGGTGACAATTCCCCTCAACAGCCTGTCTAGCGCCTTCCATAAGAAGGCTAGCCGGCAGCGCAGAAGTCTCCCGCTCAGCTCCACCTTCTCTAAGTCCCATAATGAGAGCACACAGCGTCCTCAGTAATAAGGTCCCACTGTCCGGCTCTGGTGGGAAACAGCAAAGGTGACAGCCTGCAGTGCTTTGAGGGCCTCGGGAGGCTCCCTGAGCAACAACTCATAGGGAGGTAGCACCCCTGGTGCTGGGATGTTCAGTTAATTGCTCAGGGCTCACGGGAGCAGGTTTACCCCGCAGCACCTCTGTTCAAACTCTCTCTCCTCTCTCTCTCTCTCTCTCTCTCTCTCTCTCTCTCTCTCTCTCAATCTCTCTCTCTCTCTCCTTAAAAAAAAAGCTTTGTTTTAAATTAATGTACTGAATATCAAGTTTACAGCTTTTTTGTTTGCTTGTTTTGTTTTTTGAGACAGGGTTTCTCTGTATAACAGCCCTGGCTGCCCTAGAACTCGCTTTGTAGACCAGGCTGACCTCGAACTCAGGAGGCCCACCTGCCTCTGCCTCCCAAGTGCTGGCATTAAAGGCGTGCTCCACAACCTACCGGCTTTCTTATAGCTTCTTAATAATCCTCAGTCGTGGCTGACCCTCCTTCTGCCATCTCCTTGCTCCCCTCCCTACTTAACCCTTTCCACCCCAGTGTCCCCCTCCCACTTTCTTATCACACGTATTCTAGCGCTCTGCACCCTTGAAGCCTCGTTCCCCCCTCCCACGGATGCCTTGAAACTGTTCTTTAAACTGCACCATGGGAGGCTTTGATGGGATCACATAGACCATGTGGTCTAGCCACACAAACTGAAACTCAGGTTTTCAAATGCCCAGGACTCCTGAGGACCACTGTCCTGTGGTGCTCTACACCACAGAGAAGCCTACTCGCTCACAGTTGTGCAGAGGGAGAGGCTGGGATTCACCCAGAGCCCCTCATGGATAACTAACCAAGAGCCTGTTTACGTAAGGAGTTACTGCAGTACTGGGAAGTTCCAGAAGGGGGCAGCCTAGTCTCAGCCCCAGCCATGGCTTTGCATATGGCGACCTAAGCCAATTTGCTTCCTGCCCTCCCTTACCCTCTTAATCTCCACTTCCTTCCTCCTCCTTGCTTCTTTCTCCTCTTCCTCCTTTTCTTTCTTCGAGACAGATTCTCCTAGGTAGCCCCAGGCTGGCTTTGAACTTTTTATTTTTAATATTCTATTTAAAAGCAAAACCTTTATTTTTCTTTAATGTGTGTGAGTATTTGCCACTGCTCCATGCATGTCTGGTGCCCTCTGAGGCAAGAAGGCGGCACTGGATTCCCTGGAACTGCGGTTACAGACAACGATGAGCAGCTGTCATTGGTGGGGATGTGTGTCATGTTGCGTGTGTGGGGGTCAAAGGACAGCTTGGTGGAGCTGGTTCTCGCCTTCCACCTTATGTGGGTTCTGGATTCAAACTCAGGTTGCCAGGCTAGCCCAGCAAGCCTTACACCTGCTGAGCAATCTTGTGCCAGGTGTTTACTTGACAAATTGCTATTCCCTGTAGCATGTCAACAACGGTCTCTGTCACCTTCATTTCCCAGAAGAAATGCTTCAGAATGCCTCTTCGTTGTCACACAGCTGATAACAGGGAGAACCGAGGGCTTTGGCCAGACCTTCTGTCTTCCAAGTTCAGGACATTCTGTTCAGTACCCAGCTGCTGAGAGACTCTTAGATCTAGTTCAAGGGCTCTAGAAAGACCTTAGGTACCTACAGCGCTCTGTGGCACCCCACATGATCTACTCTAGCTTCTTGACATGCTGAATTAATGGGAACTATATTTGCAAACCACATGGGCTCTTCCTGAATTTAGGGAAAGGGGCATCTGCAGGGTAGCTGTTGGGATACTGCATCCGCACAATGCTTTCTGTGCAGCTGGACAGAGAGAATGGCAAATCTTGAACAACACTCATTCTTGAAATAATACTGTCTTAGTCACTGTTCTATTGTTGGGAACAGACACCATGACCAAAGCAACTCTTCTAAAGAAGAGGATTTAACTGGGAGCTTGCTTACAGTTTCAGAGGCTCAGTCTATTATCTTGGTGGGGAGGGAGCATGGTGGCATGCAGGCAGAAATTGTGTTGGAGTGGTTGCTGAGATCTTTACATCTTGATTCACAGGCACAGAGTGAAGAAGTGCTGGGCCTGGTGTGGGCTTTTTGAAACCCCAAAGCCCTCTCCCAGTGACACACTTCTTCCAACAAGACCACACCTCCTTATCCTTTCAATCCTTCTCAAATAGTGCCTCTCCCTGGTGACTAAGCATTTGGATATATGAGCCTATGGGGGCCATTCTTATCCAAATCATCACAAATACTATTATCTTAGGGTTTCTGTTGCTGTGATGAGACCCCATGTCCATGGCAGCAGCTCTTATAAAGGAAGACATTTAATTGAGGTGACTGACAGCTACAGAGGTTTAGTCCATTATAATCATGGCGGGACAAGGCAAAGTGCAGGCAGACACGGTGCTGGAGCTGGAGCTGAGAGTTCTACATCTTGCACAGAAACAGGAAATGGTCTGTCTCCCTGGGTGTAGCTTGAGCACAGGAGGCATCAAAGCCCACCCCTTTAGTGACATACTTCCTCCAACAAGGCTGCAACTCCCATTAATGCTACTCCCTTGGGGGGGGGGCATTTTCTTTCAAACCCTCACAATTATTCCTTATTTGCATTCTTTTTCCCTTAGCTTTGCCCATCTCTTTAAATAATCAGCATGGAAGACATCAAAACTCTTCATCAAGCTGGCACTCAGGAGGCGGAGCCAGGAGGATGGCTTTATGTTAAAGGCCAGCCTTGACCAAAGTGGTGAATTTCAAGCTGGTGAGAGCTACAAAACAGACAACTAACCGAGACTGTTTACCATGTTCCCCTCCTTTCTGCCTCTCGCCTATGATGAGACTGCACTTGTTGGCCCCTGGTCTAGTGAGATGGGAGTGAGAGCTTCAGAGTGCTTTTCTCCAGTGTAGGATGGGCACGCCCCATAAACGAAGAAGAAGCCGTTGAGAGCCTGGTTCTATTGCTCTCGGGACAACATAGCCCAAGGCACACATCAAATGCTATTCACCAGCTCCCCGCACTGTGCGAGTGTAACTGGAGCCTGCACTTTAGTTTCCCGGCCACCCAGACCCGAATAATCACACAGAAACTAGATTAATTGCAGCACTGTTTGGCCAATGACTCAGGCGTATTTCTAGCTAGCTCCTGTATCTTAAATCAACCCATTTCTATTAGTCTATGTATTGCCACGAGGCTGTGGCTTATCAGTGATGTTCTGGTATCTATCTCCTTTGCCTGCTATATGGTGTCTCTCTGAATCCACCAGTTTTCTTCCAGAATTCAGTTCAGTTTTGCCACCTAGGTCAACACAGCTTCTTCTCTTTTTTTGGAATTTATTTTTTAATATTTATTTATTATGTATACAATATTCTGACTGTGTGTATGCTTGCAGGCCAGAAGAGGGCACCAGACCCCATTACAGATGGTTGTGAGCCACCATGTGATTGCTGGGGATTGAACTCAGGACCTTTGGAAGAGCAGGCAATGCTCTTAACCTCTGAGCCATCTCCCCAGCCCTAGCTTCTTTATTAACCAATGGTAATAAAGCATACTCACAGCATATAGAGGGGAATCCCACATCAGCCGAGTGAAGGTGGGACAATGGGGTCATCTAAGAAACTCTGTGTGGTAGAAGGAGAGTGGGTTTTTGGAGACAGATAAACTACAATTAAACAGCAACTCTGTCACTATCTGTATGGTTTTTAGAAAAGGTTTTTGTTTATGTTTTGAGACAGTCTGACCTTGCTGTGCAGGTTGGCCTCAAACTCATGACAATCTTCCTGCCTCCAGTCCCCAAGTTTTGGGATACAAAAGTGAGCCACGGTGCTCAGCTGATTTTCAAACCCTCTTCATACGATCTGCCTGAATGGCAAAAACGGAACAAGCAACCTGGTCATATGAAGTGGGAGGGAAGAAGAGGGGCTGCTGGAGCCCAAGACTCAGAAACAACGCACAGGCTCTATGAAACATCGGGAAATGGCTTAGCACTTTTCTATATGATTAAACGTGTTTACCACATCCCTCATCATTTCCTCCCTGATCTAACCAAGAGAATTGATGACTTCATGCCCACAAAAATCTGTATATGAGCGAGTACAGTGGCTTTATTCATAACTGCCTCAGAACCGGAAAACCCCATATGTCCTTCTGGTGAAGAAATGACCTGTGATCATCCATACACAGGATCAATACTCAGCAAGGATGAGCAGGTACACCAGAGAGTGTGAGCATGCACGCAGGCACATGCACACACACACACACACACACACACACACACACACACACACTAATAAAAAAGACTTAGCCAGGCCTGGTGGCACATGCCATTAATCCCAGCACTGAGGAGACAGAAGCAGGTAGATCTCTAAGGCCACCCTGGTCTGCACAGTGTGCTCCAGGACAGCCAGGGCTACAAAAGAAAGAAGGAAAGAAGGAAAGAAGGAAAGAAAGAAAGCAAGAAAGAAAGAAAGAAAGAAAAGAAAACCTTTTCCTGACTGGGTACTGTGGCTCAGATAGGTAACCCCAACAGTTGGGAGGCTAAGGCAAGAGAATTAATTGCCTTGCATCCTGGGGTATAAAATGAGACCTAGGTTTTAATTATTTTTAATCTTCACTTATAAAATTAATATGCCTTCTTCACTATAGCTACCATATGAGATAGATTTACATGAGAAGGCACTCTGTCTGTATTGAATACAGGGTGAACAGTTAGCCTCCTCCCTGGATTCCTGCTCTGACCTCATTGCTCTACGTGGCCCCAGGATATCCTTTTATATCACCGAGTCTCACATCTCACCCCCAAAACGAGAGCTGTGAAACCCTCAGTATTTCCTGCTCTGCTAACAACCTCAACCGCTCTCCTTGCTTTATGAAAACCCTAGACTCTTGCCTGCACGATTCTTGATGTTTTTAAAGCCCTTTCAGAAACACGCTTCCTTCGTTGGCTACCCCAACCCTCTTTTTAACACAATCACAAGGAGAGTCAAACTTCAGAATAACGGACACAAACCACCAGACAGCTGAGGCCACCGTCTGCCGGGGCAGGGGGAGCCAACACATTTGTACAGATGACCTTCTGCATCCGGTGGCTACAGCCCCCGCCCCCCCCCCCCCCATCTGGTTGCAAGCCCTGTTCTCCAGGCCAGGACATATGCAGGGTTCCTTACTCTGGTGCCAGTCCTCAAGGGGATTGCGGCAGAGCCTCCAGGCCTTCCGTGGGCTTGTCACAAACCCCTCCCACAGCTGACTCCGGATGCTGGGGCCCACAGAGACCTCTTCTGTGGCAGGTGAGGGTGCGGGATTCTTTTCAAACCACTCCCTGAATCTGCTGCGGGTCTTGGGTAAGTTCTTGATTTCTCTGGTTGGAACACAATAAGGGCATCTGAGTTTCCATACTTCAGATACAACCTCCTTTTTTCCCTTTGCTCAGTGTAGCCGGGAGAAGGGTATTCCCCACACCTCCTCTCCTTTTCTTCACCCCTCCCCCCCACAGAGTTAGTTTTAGACTTTCCTTGTGACACAAAGAGACGGTTGTATCAAGGGTTCCTGGCCGAGATTGTCGCCTCACCTCACTTTCATTATACTATTTAAGACAGGGTCTCACCATGTATCCCAGGCTAACCTACAACTTACTTTGTAGCCTGTGTTGGCCTGCAACTCATGGCAATCCTCCTGCCTCAGCTTCCGAAATGCTAGGATTACAGGTGTGAATACAGGCGTGAGCGGGTGGCAGTGTTGCTTCCCCAAGCCACAGTTGACCTTCCTGTTATTTGGTGCTACAGCCTCCCTGGGGGCCTCTATGCTGAGTTCAGGGTACCTAAGGGAAGCTGATGCTGTGGCTACAGCTCCAGGCTGTAGACAACAGGCGAGGATGGGGCTGACGCAGACGGGGCGCTGGGGTCAGCCGAGACGCCGCATCTCAAGGCCGGCAATCCCAGGCTGTCGCTCACACACACAGTAGGGACCGAATTGGCATCAGAGTGCACAGTAAGGACCGGAAACATACTGACACCTCGGCGGACTGAGGAGTGGAGCAGGAGGAAGTAACACTAGCTGGATGTGGAAGTGAAACTTAGGTACCTTTGACCCTAACGAGGCGAAGTCCAGAGGGCTTGAAGAAGGTTTGGAGAAGGAAATCGGCCCAAGACTAACTCTCTGGTGACTGACACCGATTTCCCCCCTCCTCCTCCCCACCGTCCTGGCCTTCTAGGCCTTCACCCCAGGAGGAAACCCAAGGTCACAGCAGGTTCCTTGTACCCTGCAGCCAGACAGGAGGAAGGAAGACCTGCGCTTAGGTAGAAGAGAAGAGTTGGCTCTTTTTGAACCTGGGACGAGTTATATCTCCAGCCTTTTCTTTTTCTTTTTGGTTTCTTTCTTTCTCCCTTTCTTTCTCTTGAGGCAAGATCTCAGTAAGTTACCCATTCTAACCTTGACCTTACTCTATAGCCCAAGCAGGTTTCGAACTCATGTTTCCCCTACTTCAGCCCCACATGGAACTGAGGTTACCAGTCTGTCCCCACCCGGCCTTGCTCTGGCTCCAATTACGTGTTGGGACCTGAACAGGAAGGCCTTCCCCTTCCTGCCTTTGGACACCCTTTGAATTACTAAGTCCCTCCAGTAGCACGTCCCCAGGCCAGGCCATGCTGTGACCAGAGAGGGGGCCTGTTCCTCTGCTCCAGTCCCACACGGAAACAGCAGTGCTCTGTGTTACTTTGCTGCCGAGCTCTGAGAAAGAGGCAGGGATGGGGTGAAGGACAGGACAGTCTTTTTAGAGCTCTGTTAATGTCAGGGCCTCCCAGGCAAGAGGGACAAGGAACCTGCACATTGCTTACGTTTCTTATTAGGCCAGATTGGGAATGGTTGGACATAAAAGCAAGAGAATGTGGGTGACTGGCCTTAAAAAGAAAAAGATTCCGGGTGCTTCCCATGGCCCTGGGGCATGCAGAGGGTGGTGTGGCCACAGGGAAGCAGCTGTCACTGTCTTAGTCTAAATTGATTCTGCACCAGTGGCCCCTGCCACGGAGCAGCCTTCAGTGAGAGAAACAGGGTACAGCTTGCAGACGATCCAAGTTCCTCGTGTCAGGGCGGAGACGTGGAGTAGCGAGGGAGAAGTCGTGGGGCTGGCGCCTGGGTCCTCTTGGCCTGTCATTCTCATCACTTGGACATGAACAGAAGTTTGGGGCTTCGTGTACCTACGTGCACCTGTGATCTCTGTCCCCTATGCCCCTCTCATCTGCCTCATCCTCAGTGTCTGGGGTACGCAGATAACGCCTTGACCTTGGGGTTCTTGGGGAGAGGGGAGACTATAGCAATCCACCTGTTTGTCATTTTTGTTTTTTGGGGTTTTTTTTTCCTGCTCATTCCTGCCCTCACCATCGTCCATTCTGTCCTAAAAGACCTGTAGTTACTCTTTCTTGTTTTTGTTTCATTTTGTTTGACAAGTTCTCAGTTTGTACTGAGGCTCTCCTGGAATTCACCATGTAACCCAGGATAGCATGCAACTCAGGCCATCCTTCTGCCGTTGCCTTCCAACCATCAGGATTATAGGAGTTGAGCACCCTGCTGGGCACTGTTTCTCTTTCTGTCCACTCCCTTCTGGCAGCTCCCAGATGCCTCACCTCAAGATCCCTTAGTGTAGAAGGAAGCAGAGCGGCCCCAGCAGTCAAATGGACCTGTAGTTGTGTAACAGGGATCTTCGCTGCCTCCTGCTTCTCAGATTTGTGCCAGCCTTCTCCCTGGGCATCACCGAATGTGTGAGCTCCCTTTGCTTCCCACACTCTACCAGGGTCTTCTCCCAGCTCCCCTGACCTGGACTCTATCTAGAGTGTGGTTTCATTGCCTCCAGTCTCCCTACCTTTTGCTTGAGAACTAGCTGGGCTGACACAGGCGTCCTTTCAAATAAGAGGACAAAGGTTCCGAAGTAGGACATCTAGATTAGAAGAAAGCTTTGGATTAGGTAATGGCCCTGAAGGTTCCATTTGGCTCCTGGTGATGAAGACACGTGGTACCTGGGCATCAGTTGTACTGCTGCAAGGCAGTAGGTGGACTGGCTTCTCGTCTCAGCTCAGAAATGACGACAGGATCCTCTCCCAAATTCTTTTTTTTTTTTTTTTTTGTTTTTCGAGACAGGGTTTCTCTGTGGCTTTGGAGCCTGTCCTGGAACTAGCTCTGTAGACCAGGCTGGTCTCGAACTCACAGAGATCCGCCTGCCTCTGCCTCCCGAGTGCTGGGATTAAAGGCGTGCGCCACCATCGCCCGGCCCCTCTCCCAAATTCTTTATCACTTTGGTTCTCTCTTCTGTTACAGAGATGTGACCTCCCTGACCCACCCTGTGGTCTGTGGAATAGAGCTAATTCTCACCACTGGGGCCAGCTCCAGCTCCTGCTTCCTCATGCCTCCTTGGCACCTTACTCGCGTGCCTTCCTTGGATCATCCTATCCAAGTTGCTACCCTTAACCAAATCCTAACTCTTATTTAAGACTCTACCTAAAAAAATTAATTAATTAATTAAAAAAAAGACTCTACCTAGACCTTTCTTCTCTATAGACCCATCCCCGATGATTCCAGCTGGTGGTGTTGGCCTCTTCTTTCAGCTTCTCCGAAGTTCATAGTTGGCCTTAGCCAACAGGCATATGAATCTTTTTGCTTTTTGTTTTGTTTTGTCTTGTTTTGTTTTTGTTTTTCTGTAGCCTTGGCTGTTCTGGAACTCACTCTGTAGATCTTGACTGGCCTCAAACTTGGAAATCCACCTGCCTCTGTTTCTGCTGTGTTTAAAGGCATGCACCACCACCAGCATGCTTCCAGGCAGGAGGAGGGAGGTCGTTTCAAATTTTCTATGTATCAGAGGATGATCTTTAGCTTTGGATCCTATTGGTACAGAGTTGTCTCACAATAGGTAAAACTGGTAAAAACGGCCAGTTCCTTACTTATGCTACAATAGAACGAGTGTCAGAGTTGAAAGGGAATGCTACCCTTCGTCTGCCACGTGGTGATGTGGGTGAGGGAAAGATGTCCTCCCCTTCTTCCCCCTACCATCTGTGATGGGTGAGGGAGATGCTCCCCCCCCCCATCAGCTGCAGCATTTGGGAAAGTGGTCCCTGAACCTCACCGGGGCAGCACAGTAGAGCTGACCCTGATGACAGGGGTACAGGTGAACTGACCCTAAGAACGTGAGTGTGGGAGATCTGACCATGTCCTCATCTGCCATGTGGTGGTGTGGGCGGAGGGTAGATGCCCCCCTCTTCTGCTCCCCCATCCTCACCACCTAAGGTGGCGAAAGTTGACCCCGAGGTCTTAAGAGTTGGCGAGCTGTCCCTGCCCTCACCAGCTGCAGCACTCTGATGTAGGTGTGGGAGAGGAGACCCTGGGGACATGAAACCTAGAGAACTGGCCCCACCCCTTGCTCATTCCTGCAAGGGGTGAACTAGCCAGGGCAGGGCTGGAGAGCTCACCTGGTGGTGAGGACAAGGGAGAGCTGGCAGGCTGACCAACCATGCAACTACCCAGGCTCAGAACCAGGGCTATGAGTTAGCCTACCCCAGCATCCACCTCGTCCATGATCTGCTGGAGCATGTGAAGAAGCCAGTCCTGTAGACCCAAAGCTGCAGGGTCTCCACAATACAGAACAACAGGCTATCCAAGAGCTGTTCTAGTGAGGGCCCAACATTGATGGTGTAGCAGAAACCAGAGGCCTTGAACCAGACCAGTGACTCTTTGCCATGAACACTTGCCAGGGAGATATATGGATAAATGTTTACTATAGCATCTGCACTGTGGGATGGTTCACAAGTCAGGCCAGGGGCTGGAGATTAAAACACACACAGAGATGCAGGTCACTCTTGAAACAAGAATGCCAATGTTATTGTGTTCCAGGACAGCTTATATAGGGCTCTCCCTGACCAATGGCCATGCCCTAGCTCCAGGATTTTTCAGCTGCAAACCCACCAGAAACCACTCCCCAGCCATCAGGATCTCATGAGTGTCTTGTGCCCAGAGCAGCTGCAAGCACAGGAAAACAAGCTGTTTACTTCGGCAGACAAGGGGCCAGAGAAAATTCAGGGTCTGAGGGTCTGTTGAGGTCCAGTCCTGACATAAATTATCTTTTGGACCAGTGTAGAGGCGTGGGAATAATCGAGACACAGTTCACACAGCAATATCGGGAGTCAGGGTTCATTCAAATCCTGAAGATCATCTGTTTTTATTATCCAAACAGCTTTTATATCAAAAGGTAAACTGAAGGGGGAGTTCATTAGCATTCTGTTTCCGGGTTGGTGGGACTTAGGTCACATCCGAAACTATGGCTGCTCTGTCATGTAGACTGAATTAACAACTCTTTCCCAGGCATCCTCCCAAAATTACAAAGGAGGGAGCTGGAGAGATGGCTCAGCGGTTAAGAGCACTGACTGCTCTTCCAGAGGACCGGGGTTCAATTCCCAGCACCCACATGGCAGCTCACAACTGTCTGAAAATGCAGTTCCATGAGATCTGACACCTTCACACCAATGCACATAAAATAAAAAGTTTTTTTTTAAAAAAAGGAATGTAGCCGGGCGATGGTGGCGCACGCCTTTAATCCCAGCACTCGGGAGGCAGAGGCAGGCGGATCTCTGTGAGTTCGAGACCAGCCTGGTCTACAAGAGCTAGTTCCAGGACAGGCTCCAAAGCCACAGAGAAACCCGGTCTCGAAAAACCAAAAAAAAAAAAAAAAAAAAAAAAAAAAAAAAAAAAAAGGAATGTAACCAAAATTACAAAGGAGCAGAGCAACATTAGCATATCCTGACCCTTTGTTTAGGATGTCAGTTTGTCTGGAAAAGGCTAGGTGACCCTTCTATGTGGCAGGTGCAAACTGGCCTGAATGTCTGGCCGCCATACAATGTAGAAATATGGCCCTACAATCCACTCCCCTTCATTAATTTTAATAGAGCCTGTGCTTCTGTAACAGTACAGATTATCACATCTGCTTTAGGCAAAGACTTTTCCATTTACCCAAGTTTACTTGTCTTCGGAAAACAGGTGAGCTCCTGTCTTAGGCATCTGGGGAGGAGAAGTTTCAAACCCGTCTCTGACTGCTGGCCTCTGTGAAGAAAAGAAATTAAGGGAGAGAAACACCTTTGGGCTCTATGATGGAGGAAGGTCATTGGTTAATAAAGAAACTGCCTTGGCCCATTTGATAGGCCAGCCCTTAGGTGGGTGGAGTAAACAGAATAGAATGCTGGGAGGAAGAGGAAGTGAGGTAAGATGCCTCAGACAGACGCCATTTCCTCTCCTCTCTGGGGCAGATGCGATGAAGCAAGCCACCACGTCAGACATGCTGAATCTTTCCTGGTAAAACTGGTGCTACACAGATTATTACAGATGGGTTGATCGGGATATGAGAATTAACCAGTAAGGGCTAGAGCTAATGGGCCAAGCAGTGTTTAAAAGAATACAGTTTGTGTGCTGTTATTTCGGGGCATAAGCTAGCCAGGCGGCCAGGAGCTGGGCGGCAGGAATGCAGCCCCGCAGCTCCTACAACAGCTCTGTGTCTTGGAGCCATATTTTCTTGTCAGGAGAAATCATAATCTTAAATGAATAATCATGCTCCTAAAGACTATAGTCTCCTATTTAAAGGAGAGGATGATTGCCTGACTTGAAAATGTTTCTTCAGCTGGTCTAGAGCACCTCTTAATTTTATACTGTATCAAAATCTATAACTCTTAACACATGCATAAATCTAATCATTGACAGGGCGTGTCAAACTTTTCTCAACATCTCATGAGCAGTTACAAACATTATCAGGTCAATACCATAATTCTAGAATGGGAATTAACAATAAATACACAATTAACCATATCACAATTTTCTTAAATCCACATTAATCAAAAGAGAAGAAAAGCTTTTCTGATGGATGAGAATACAGAGACGGCCGGGCGATGGTGGCACATGCCTTTAATCCCAGCACTCGGGAGGCAGAGGCAGGTGGATCTCTGTGAGTTCGAGACCAGCCTGGTCTACAGAGCTAG
>NW_004949102.1:5816353-5818035 GCF_000317375.1 Microtus ochrogaster | reverse complement strand
AATACAGAGACATTGCTGTTACCTAATACCAGTTCTAGTCTCTGAGTAATAGTTAAACCCTTAGGCTGCCCCCCTCTTAAGTGAGTCTATCTCTTATTTTGAGTCTTTCTTTCCCTGAGGGGAAAGCTTAGGTCTTAGTTCTCAGGCCCAATATTTTAATCAAAATGAGATCTGTGTCCCAGAGACTAAAACAGTCAAATGTCCAGTCTATTTCTAATTCAGCTCCAAAGCAAACAGGATTCAGACTGCAAGCAAGTTGTCATTGTGCAGCAGGGCTTCTGTGACCGTGTGTGTGTGTGTGTGTGTGTGTGTGTGTGTGTGTGTGTCCTGAGTGTCTGGAAGCATCTCAGCATCCGTCCCTCAGTGCAGCATGGCACCCTGCAGCACAGAGTGGTAGCAGCAGGTTCCACAGACCAGGCACTCCTCTCTGTGGGGGTGGGGAAGACTGGACCAATGACTCCTCTCCAACTCCCCATTGGGGCGTTTGCAGCTACGAAGTCACCAGGTCTGCCATTCCTTCACTGTATATGCAGTCATCTCATCCAGCTTTATTTTCTTTCCGCAAAATGCACAAACACATCCTCGACCCCAAATCAATCTAGGGTCAGGTCTTTTTATAATTCATTGCAAGGGCTTTTTTTTTTCACTTCCCCTTAGCAAGGTCGCCTTGGTGTCACCATGCCAGATCTGTCTGCAACTTTTATCCTCTTGAGTTGTTTCAAGAAACTATGAAAAATAAATAAATAAAAATAAATTTAAAAAAATGAAAAAAAAAGAAAAACTATGGCACTCTCCACAATCCCTTTCCATTATTAACCATGTATGCAATCCTTCCATTGGAAGACCCTTTTATAAAATTTAGGATAACATCCTTAGAGGGATCTTTAGCCATTATATTAGCAAAATACAGTTGTGCGAATACCAACAATCAGCTGGGAAAGATTATTTTTATTTTTTTTAAACTTTTTATAAGATTTACTTACTTATTATGTATACAGTGTTCTATCTTCATGTATGCCTGCCCACAAGAAGAGGACATCAGATCTCATTACAGATGGTTGTGAGCCACCATGTGGTTGCTGGAACTTGAACTCAGGACCTCTGGAAGAGCAACTCGTGCTCTTAACCTCTAAGCCATCTCTCCAGCCC
Organism: Microtus ochrogaster; assembly: GCF_000317375.1. Classification (NCBI taxonomy): domain Eukaryota; kingdom Metazoa; phylum Chordata; class Mammalia; order Rodentia; family Cricetidae; genus Microtus; species Microtus ochrogaster. The sequence continues at coordinate 5,816,886 of NW_004949102.1, read as the reverse complement.
TGAGAAAAGATTATTACTCTGGCTTTTTAATTGAGCAAACGCAATTGTCCAAGGATCACTACTTTAAAATTATTAATTAATCTATTGCTTAGTTTAAGAAACATCGATCACAGCCAGTTTTCTGCCAAAATATCTCCTAGATTCCATCCTGCTCCTCTGTATTAAACAAGCTACTGCTTTAAATTAAGAGTTTAATATCTTTAATGGCAAAATGGGAAGGTGCAGTCATAAAAAGTGAACCATTTTTTTTACATAAAACTGCTGCAGGATAAGTTTTGTATTTAATATACACACTTGCCCTAGCTGAATTATAATTAATATACTCTCTCTGCTTGAGTATGCTTCTGGCAGCTTCTGTAAGCTGTCTACTGGAATTTGACTCATTGCTCCCTTTAAGAATTTTACTTAGTGGCTCAAGGTCTCCCATAAGAATATTATAATTGCCGGGCGGTGGTGGCGCACGCCTTTAATCCCAGCACTTGGGAGGCAGAGGCAGGTGGATCTCTGTGAGTTCGAGACCAGCCTGGTCTACA
>NW_004949102.1:5785762-5815732 GCF_000317375.1 Microtus ochrogaster | reverse complement strand
AAAACAACTCTGAGATTCCATCTTATCCCTGTAAAAATGACCAAGACTAAAAACAACTCTGAGATTCCATCTTATCCCTGTAAAAATGACCAAGATTAAAGACACTGCTGACAACTTATTCTGAAGAGAATGTGGGGTAAAGAAAAACTCCATTGCTGGTGGGAGTGCAAAGTAGTAGTAGCACAGCCACTGGGATTCTAGGATGGTGATTTCCCAGAAAATTAGGCAACAATCTACCTTAAGACTCAGCAATGCCACTTTTGGGCCTACACACAAAAGATGCTCAACCAAACCATAAGGACACGTGCTCACCTATGTTCATAGCAGAATTATTTTGTCATAGCCAGAGTCTGAAAACAACGCAAATGCTCCTGTTTTACACAAATGAAAATGAGTTGAGATAGAAATCAGAGAAACCTCATCCTTTACCATAGCTACAAATTCCATAAAATATCTTGGAGGAACTTTAACCAAACAAGGGAAAAAACCTGTATGACAAGAACTTTAAATCTCTGAAGAAAGAAATTGAAGACATCAGAAAATGGAAAGATCTCCTATTCTCCTGTGAAGGCAGAACAAACACAGCAAAAATGACAATCTTACTGGAAGCAACCTACAGATTCAGTGCAAATGTTCATTAAAATTACAGCAAAACTCTTCACAGACGTCAAAAGAATAACCCTCAACTTCATATGGAGAAACAAAAACTCGGGACAGTCTAATTAATCCTAAATAATTTTGTGCAATCAAGGAACTTCTGAATGCATCGCTGACTTTAAACTGCACTATAGAGCCTGTACTGAAAACAGCTTAAAAACAGATATGAGGATGAAAAGAATTGATACCAATCCATCTTGAATCCCTATGCCTACAGACAGCAGATTTTTGACAAAGAAGCAAAATTGTGAAATGGAAAAAAGAAGCATATTTAACTGCTTATTTTTTTTTTCTGCTTGCCTTCCATGTCCTCAACAGCTCCCTCTTTTCTAAACCAGTGTGGCTAGGGGATCAATAGTGCTAGCCACAGTCACCGTCTGGCTGCTGGCAATTCTGGCTGCTGCAGTGGGGGCTGCAGCGGTGACAGTAGCGGCCACTACAGTCACGGTGATCCTGAAGTCACAGCGGGGATAGCTCAGCACCAGCTGATTCACTGGGGTAGGCACCAGGCCTGGAACCCAAATCACAGCGGCAGTCATCTCGTTTGCCCAACAGCTGCTTAAATGACATGAAATTTAGGCCGGGCGGTGGTGGCGCACGCCTTTAATCCCAGCACTCGGGAGGCAGAGGCAGGCGGATCTCTGGGAGTTCGAGGCCAGCCTGGTCTACAAGAGCTAGTGCCAGGACAGGCTCCAAAGCTACAGAGAAACCCTGTTTCGAAAAACAAAACAAAACAACAACAACAACAACAACAAAAATGACATGAAACTTGAGAGCAGTTAAGGGCAGAATCACTCAAGGTATGGTTAGTTACAGACAGCTGTGTGAGAAGTCTTATTTTTGGCTCCGGTTTAACTGCAAGGTATTTCCAAAGATACTTGTAGCATTCCATTTTGCTCTGCCATTAAACAAGGTAGAATCCTGGGCAGCCAAGGGTCTGAAAACACAAACTGCCAGATAAGTTCCACATACCAGTAACATTACTGTGTCCCCAATTAATGGGAATGACTGACTGTCCCACAGCCCAATCAATGGAAAGAAAGTACTGCTATAGGGGACCATCCAGGCCCACCGGCATCAGCACCGGAGGATTCCTGACCGGGGTCTATCGTACCTGTTGGCGGTGACTGATGGTACAAGCCCAACAGCCTTCCCAAGCTGCTCTCCAACCCCACAACCTTCAGTAAACAATCATTTAAGGAATTTGGGACTCTTCAAACTGCTTCTTGCTTTTTATTTGATGAAGTAATTTTTTGGGGTTTCCAAGGTGGCCTTTGCGAGGGTCTTGGTCCACAACATATCCTTAGGTTCAAGCCTTAAAGTCTAGATACCTTTAGAGTATATATACTGGCTTAGTTTAACAGTCTGTACAATGAAATGTCTCTTTAGTTTGCTCCTTCACAGTCAAACACTTCAAAGAAAACACAATCATATACATAATCCAGATTCTCTCTGCATATTCCACCTTTACGTGGCTTATTTTTATATCCTTACTCCTTTATTCCTATTACTTTTTCTGCAAGTTTACTGTCTCTTTAAAGACTTTGTTTAAACCCAGCACCCTGTTTTTCCAGTAGTACCTGCAATTCCTTTACAAGAGCCACCTTGGAAGAATCTGCCTCCATTGTTCACCCTCTTGCCCTTTCTTTATTACTTTCCTGCTTGCCAATCTTCCGGAGGGCTGGAGTCCCTCAGAGCATCCCTAGTTCCCGAGCCCAGCGGGGCCTCCACCTCTGGCGCCTGCACCACCTGGAACCGCTATCGGGCAAGGGTCTGGAGATTAAAGAACACATCCATCTTCAATTCACCCTCACCATCCATCCATCTGAGGGCGATCTCTGAACAGTTCCTACTTCCCAATCTCTCTGGAGCCTCCACCTGCAGCGCCTGCACTACGGGGCGGTTCACGAGTCAGGCAAGGGGCTGGAGACTAAAACACACAGAGAGACATGGGTCACTCTTGAAACAAGAATGCCAATTTTATTGTGCTCTAGGGCAGCTTATATAGTGCTCTCCCTGGTCTAGGCATGATGGTGAAACTCCTTCTGACGAAATCCTGAGGCCCTCAGGCTAAGCCATCCAATGTGATTATTTTAATGAATAGTTTGATAGCAAACCACATTTGTAGCCAACTAGCTGTGGAGATAAGACAGAAACACTACTCAGTACTGATCTTAGTCACCATTCCCGCCCACTCATTATGCGTGTGTAGCTGTCATTCATCCGTTTTGTTTTCTTATACTCTGTCTACTTCGAGCAGTAGACCTCCTTTATTTCCTTCTCAGAGAACCTGGCTCTTTCCATACAGCTGGCTTTGCTGTCAGAGCCCGCCTTACATTGTTTGCATTCTGATTGACAGTTTGTTCTCTGTCCCTAGACTTGAAGGACCATGGCTGCCCAGGCAAAACCCATCTTCTCCATTGTGCTCCCAGCCTGTCTGGCTCACGTGAGATACTTAGTATACTAAATCAATGAATGTGTGGCAGAAGTGGTAATACATTGTATTTATCCTGGGCCAGAGGCATAGAACTTAACCAAGCCTTTTTACTTTACAGTAGCCTTTGCCTGGGTTTATTTAGAGCTCACTCTGCAACTTTACACGTTTGATCATTGATCACAAAGCAACTTCATGAAATGGGGAAAATTAGGGTTCCTCTTAGCAAGGAGGTTTGGGGGAGTAAGTGGACCCCAAGACTATCTCTTGATGACTAGAGTCAACCCTTCCCAACCCTCTCTCATACCCAACATGCACTGTTGATACCCAGTGACAGGGATATTGATAAGGCAAGAAGCCCAGACACCCATACAGCTTCAGGCTCTGGTTCTATCTTCTTTACACTCTGAAGCCTGTATGCTGGCTCTTTTCACATAAAGAATAATCATTTCATGTATTGGGACCAGAAAGGTGACTCTATTATTATATTACTTATTATGTTACTATTATTATTATCTGTTTATCTTCGCTTCTTTCAGAGATCTGCGAACCATGGAAATGGTCAGACTATATAAAATCTCATCTCAATTCACTTCCTTTTTAAATGGTGTTTTTAGATTTATTTGATTTCTGTGTGTCTGAGCATTTGCCTGTATGTATGTATGTACACCTTGTTTGTGCCTAGTAGCTGTAGGGGTCAGAAGAAAGTGTCAAATCCCCTAAATTTGGATTTACAGGTGCTTGTGAACCACCATGTTGGTATGGGAACCAAACCTGGGTCCTCGACAAGAGCAGCAAGTGCTCTTAACTGCTGAACCACCTTCCCAGCCTCCATAATAGTTTTGTTTTATTTTATTTTATTTTTTTGTTACAGGGTCTCTCTCTTGCTGTCCTGAAATTTGCTATGTAGACCAAGCAGACCTCAAACTCACAGAAATTCCCCTGCCTCTACCTTCCCAGTGCTGAGATTAAAGACTTATGCCACCATGCCCAGCCTGTACGGCATTCTTGAGGGACAAGATTTCACATGTGACTAGGAATCAGAGAAAAAAAAAATATAACAAAGTCTCACTCTATAGCTCAGACTGGCCTTACTACGTAGCCACAAATGGTCTTGAACTCACAGTGATTTTCCTTCCTGGACTTTCTGAACGCTGAGATTTAAAGTATGAGCCATGCTAGGCAGTGGTGGCTCACACCTTTAACCCCAGCACTCGGGGGGCAGAGATAGGAGGATCTCTGTGAGTTTGAGGCCAGACTGGTCTACAGAGTGAGTTCCAGGACAGGCTCCAAAGCTATAGAGAAACCCTGTCTCAAAAAACAAAAAGAAAAAGCAAACAAAAAAAAAGAAAGTATGAGCCACATGTAGCTTGAATGAGAAGGACTCCTACTGGCTCCTACATTTGAATGCTTGGTCCCCAGTTAATGGGGCTGTTTGGGAAGGATTAGGAGATGTGGCTTTGTAGGAGGAGGTGTGTTGCTGGGATGGGCCACATCAGACCCACTATCTTTTTCTTTCTGCCTGGTGTCAAGAGAGCAGGATGAAAAACTCTTAGCTGCCGTTCTGGTGCCATGCCTGTCTGCTTCCTGCCATTATATCGTGGACTAACTGTCTAAAACTATAATCGAGTCTCCCTGTTAAATGCTTTATATTATACAAGTTGCTTTGATCATGTGCACCATTCTCCTGCACTACGGTACTACGCCTGTAGTGCGCAGCACCTGAACTACAAGATGGTTTTCGAGTCTCGAGTCTCGGGCAAGGGCCTGGAGATTTAAACAGACAGAGACATGGTTACTCTTGAAACAAGAAAGCCCCCTTTATTGTCAGCTTATATGGGCTCTGGCCATACCCCAACTCTCGGGATCTTTCAGCTGCAGGCTCACCAGAAACCACTCCCCCATCATCAGGGTCTCTGGTGCTCAGAGCAGCTGCAGCCCGCTCAGAGCAGAGGAAAACAAGTTGTTTACAGGAAATTCAGGGCCTGGTGGTCTGCAGTCCCCAACAGTAATGGTGTCTCTTTACAGCAATAGAACAGTGACTTAGACAAGTCACACATCTGGCTGAGAGAAACCACCTTCTGAGTGTGTGTGTGTGTGTGTGTGTGTGTGTGTGTGTGTGTGTGTGTAGAAAAGGTACCAAGAAGAACTGGGACAACAAGATGGTTCAGCAGATAAAACCACTTGATGACCTGAGCTTAGTCCCCAGAATCTACATGGTGAAAAGGAGCGTGCCAACTCCCAAAAGCAGATCTTTGACCTCCACATGTGTGCTATGGTATGAACATGCAAAAACATACACTCTAAATAAATAAATAAATGTAAAAAGGGGGGAGAAGAAGAGAAAGGAATTGTTAGGAGGTGAGTAGCTCAGTTGGTAGACTGCTTTCTTAGCATGCTCAGCACCCTGGGTTTGATCCCTATACCACACCGTGTAGACCTGCATCCTTAGCACTCAGTAGCAGGAGGATCAGAAATTCAGAGTTATCCTTAGCTATGTAGCATCCTTAATACCAGCCTAGGATACATGAGACCCTGTCTCAAAAACAACAACAAGAAAATAATAATAAAATAAAACAAGACAAAAAAAATAAGTAAAATAAGCCAGAGTCAAAACCACAAATGCCCTCATAGTTTTCTCTCATATGCAGATTCTAGGTCAAATTTACATGTTGTATATAAGCATACTTGTGTCTTACTTTGTATCCTAACTTAACAAATACTAATCTGACCATGTGCACATCTCCTTTGTGTAGCAGACTGAAAGGTGTGCTTTAGACAGGCATGATCCTGCATGCCTGTAATCACTGCACTTGGGGAGGCTGAGGGAGGAGGATTGCCAAGTTTAAGCCTGTTTTCTTTCTTTATCTTTTGTGGTGCTGAGTCTTACAGACTAGGCAAGCACTCTACCACAGTATCCCGACCCTCTTCTCACTTTTTGTTTTGAGACAGGAGTTCAGTAAATTGCCTAGGCTGGTCTTGAACTTGTGTTCCCATTGCCTCAACCTCTGGAGTAGCTAAGATGACAATCCTGCACCACCAAGTGTGGTCATAATTCTACATTCTTTGTTTCTTTTTTTTTTCTTTTCTTTTTTCTTTCTAGACAGGGTCTCACTGTTTATCCCTGGCTGGACTGGAACTTGCTATATAGTCCAGACTGACCTTGAACTCACAGAGGTCCTCCTACCTCTGCCTCCTGAGTGTTGGGATTAAAGGCTGTCCTGGACAGGACAGCTATTGCTGTGAAGAAACACCATGACCAAAAGCAGGTTAAGGAGGGAAGGGTTTATTTGGCTTACAATTTCACATTGTAGTCCTTCACTTAAGGAAGTCAGGAACTCAAGCAGGGCTGGAACCTAGAGGCAGGACATGATACAGAGGCCATGGAAGAGTGCTGTTCTACTGGCTTGCTCCTCATGGCTTGCTCAGCCCGCTTTCTTGTAGAACTAGGATCACCTGCCCAGGGGTGGCACCAGCCACAGTAGGCTGAGCCTTCCCCCGTCGATTATTAATTAAGAAATGCCCTACAGCCTGATTTTAGGGAGGCCCTTTCTCAATTGAGGTTCCTGCCTTTCAGAAAGGGGCAGGACAGTTTAGGGCCAAGGGTGGAACTAGCCTGTGGCTAGCTGACATAAAACTAGGCAGCACAAAGGCTTTCTGCTTCCTTGAAATGGATCTTAGCACCAGCAGATCATCCGGTGTTTATCATTTGTTCCTCAGATGTTTGAAAAAGTCTTCAGTCTAAGAACTGTTGTCAGCTGTTTGTTTTCTAGCTGCTCCATCGCCTCAAACAAATTGCCCAAAGGCAATAACTCTTTTCCTTGCCTTTCCTGAGAGTTGCTCTTTGAAAGCTGACAATAGTGACAAAGCTGAAATAGAAGCGTTTTCTAGGCAGCAGGTGAGCAAATTTGATTACCTTCTGTGCTGGGCCCTATTCCTTTGTAAGGGGTATCCCAGGCCCGACAAGGCTAGGGTCTTTTCCTTCGGGAGCCGGTATCGCGTTGGTCTTCTTCGGGTAGCAGTAGAAAACTATCTCTCTCATTTGGGGTGGAGTTTGTTGAATAGGTAGACCTCGATGGAGTGTCCCCACCTCTTTTACCCAGGACTGCAGGCTCATATTGGAAGCACTCCAAGACGACTAAGAATTCTCAGCCTGGTGTTTGCCCTCCTTTTCCTCTGATGAGGCAAGGAGAAACTAGAAGGTCCAAGAGATAGGGTATTCAGGAGGTCCTCTTCAGTTGGGTCCTTAGAGAACACATACTCTGCTCCACCTAGCCATCTGCCCACCTACTGTTAGCCTCTGTGGTAGCGTGTAGGGAAGGGGGCAGAGTGTGGTGTCAAGGGCGGAGCCCGGTGGACTCCAGGACCCCTCAACTAGCTCCACCCGAGCCCCGCCCCAAACAGCCAGCTCCGCCTCTTGCAGCAGGCCCCGCCCCCTCCGGGTCGGAACTGAGGCTCTTATTGCCCAACTTGGCTTGGGAGCCTCCACGCGGAGAGGCTCCCGCCGCCCAGAGCTGCGGCCTCCGCATGGCATGGAGGAGACGCTCTCACCCCCACCGGAGTCCGGGCTGCTCTCTCCGCTGCTGCAGGGAGGCGGAGCCGCCGCTGCTCCAGAGCCGGGAGCCAGGCAACACCCGGGACATGAGACCGCGGCGCAGCGGTACAGCGCCCGCCTGCTGCAGGCCGGCTACGAGCCCGAGAGGTGACGCCCAGGGCAAAGCGCGCGGGCGCATCCGGGGCGGGCGGCAGAGGAGGGCGCGGCAGCTCCGGGAGACCCGGTGGCGCTGCGGGGGAGGCCAGGAGCTGGTCCCCTCCACCTCCTGCACCTCTAACTTCCCCAGACGCAGTTAGACTGCGATACACCCGACTCTGGCTGGGGTATTCAGGCGGGCACTGTGCAAACAGTTTGGTGCTGCGTTACTCCGGGGAGCAGAGGAGATGAGGGCGCAGGTTGTTCTGTCGTTCCCTAAAATTTTATCTCGGGGTCCGACCTAGACTGCACACTCAGCGACGTTTGGTGCAAGTGGCTCTGACCTCTGGGGTCCAAATAGGGCTTGTTGGAGTCCCGACCCAACCTTGCTTCCTGCTCAGCTCTTCTTCCTAGAACTGTCTTCAGTAGGTGTGGGTGTCCGGACTGAGTGTCTCCCTAGGACCAGGTGAAAGTACTTGCTCTTCCTCACCAGGCACTGAGATCAATGAGACTGTAGTTGCTCATTCCCTTAAAAGACTCGGGACCCCCATGCAGGGGTCTGGAAAACAGTGGAGGAGGGTCACTGAAGAGAGTGGGGTCAGTGAACTGGGCCTCAAAGGAACTAGCTGGAAAAAAGAGGTAGCGACTAACTAATCTCTGGATTGTATCGCAGTTTGAATTGCAATCCTTCTGTCTTTCCGGTCCAGGGGATTTGGACTTCTTTCTCTACCCCATCTGCTGGTGCTCAGCAGCTTGGGGAGGTGACCTGGCAGCTGGGCTTTGCGGGGAGGGTGGTCTGGGGAATCGGCCAGGTAGCTCTGCCCAGGGTCTGGAGGCTTATATAAGAACTTTTAACGCCTTTAGGGGTTGTTAAGCCCAGCCCCTCTTGCCGTTGCAGGCTGGCTCTTTAGAATTAATTTAGGCTTAGGCAACCCCCATCCGTTTTTCTATAATAGAAATCTAGGTGGCAGGGCTTGAGGTTATTGAGGTGCCACGGCACGAGAGGAAGCACGCCAAGGCACTTGGGTGCTTGAGAGAAGCAGTGCTGGGATTGTAGAATGTTATTTCAGAGATCAGACCTCTGCCCCTCAGACGCATCCCTTTTGGGCTAGTGCCAACCCCACACCCTCCTACCTCCCACCCACCCACTTAGACTCAGCAGAGCCTATGTAAACCTATGTAAGCCAGGCAGTATGAGATTCAAAACCTATTGGCCAGACCGCCGTCTGCCTCCACCAACCTGGAGCTGTAGGAAGAGGCAAGGGTTCTATGAGAAGTGCTGTTCTTGAATCCAGTGTCACTGCTCTCTGGCTTGAACTCGGGTGATCCATGTCCCTTTATCCCAGCTTAACAAGGCTAAATGTTGTCATTACCTTTTCTCCCCTAAATGTGTTTTGAAATCTCGTTCCTCTAAAACAATCTCAGATCAGATAGAGTCCTCTGGGCTGCCTGCCTGAACTTCAGTGCCCTGCTGGACACTATTCCCCTATTCCCCTGAGCAGCTGGCTTGGATCTGCCCCCTGCCCTTGAAGCTGTGAGGTTGGGAGTCTCGAGGGACCAGCTGCCCTTCCTTGCTCTGAAGAGGCCCCACTGGTTGCCTGGTGTCTCCTCCCCATGGAGGAAGCAGCTGGGGAATTGCAGGAAGAGGGAGGAGGGAACCCAGGGGGATGGATTAAGTCTCTAGAAAAGAACAGCCTAACCCAGCCTTGAGCCCAGCAGCTTAGAGTAATGAAGAGCTCTGACATAGGTCAAAGCAGGAGGGAGGACGGGGCCCTGAAGTCTGTAATCACTGCGAAGGTGACCCTCCCCATAGCTTAGCTTGCCTGCCTCTTCTTCTGGGGCCCAAAGTCCTACACTGGGGCAGATGTCACATCAAAGTTACCTGAGATGGTAGAACCCAGCTGCTCTTCTGGGCCCCAGCCTTGGCTGAACCTGAACCAGAGCCAGTCTTGACTGATGCTATAGGGAACAGCGACCCCACAGCAGGCTCCTTAGAAACCCAGAGAGACCACTGGGACAGGCCATGCTTAGAGCCTCTGACTGACATAGTAGCTATTTCTTTTATGTCCAGGAAGGGCAGTTTAGGATGACGAGGGTGCATCCTCCGGCTGATGCCACTGTTCTTACTCCTGGTAGCCAGTGAGAGGATCTAGTGCTGGCTCCCTCTATGTCCTGGGCTTCTAGAGTAAGTCTCTGAGTGCTGGAGAATCAGCATTCCTGACAAGTGGATACCAATACCTACTCTGCTAAGAACTCCAGTGGTGGTCTCTCCTTTCTGGTGCTCAAGGGCCTTTTAAGACTCCCACCAGGACCTGCCTTTGGGCTCCATTGGTGAAGAGGGAAGATTGGGGTCTGTTATACTCCCCCCCCCCCCCAGAAGACATCTGCCAATCTTCTGTAATACTTTGAGCTTTCTGGGAGACTTTTCTTTCCCTCTGCACATGGATGGAACAGCCCATGTTTTCCTGGCAGGGTCTCGGGGGAGGGAGGACATCACTGGGGAGGCTGGGCACCCTAGAGAACCTGGTGACTTGGAAGCTAGTGCTCCCCTGGGCCTGGCTGTCAACACACTGTTGAGAGGTAAACAAATCCAGCCTTTCTGGGATGGGGAGTAAAGGAGCCACACAGCCCTCAAGGCAGTGTCGCCTTTCCACCTAGTTTTGGTGAAACTTTTGGGACCTTCAGCAGGACAGGCTAGCGGCTGGTGGAAGCTATTATTGATCTGCAAGTAACAGCGGCCGCTCTGGCAACTCCCACCTTCCTCCACGTGAATGGATTTGCCTCCTAATCTAATTGTCTCAGACTGAAATCTGGGTCTTGCTGGCCACCCAGAACTGACCACCAAAGTTCTGTAGCAATTTTTTTTTTTAATTGCCTGCCTCTGGTCCGTCTTTGTATGCATACTTTTGTTTATGCCATGGCCCCCAAACCTTTGAGCCTTCCCTGGCGTTCCACTCCACATTGCTATCTCAAATTAAATCGAACTTTCTAGACTTAGCTGGATCTAGACCTTTCAGGAACTGAGGATGAGTGCAGTGTGTGTGTGTGTAGGTGTGTAGTCGGACTGAGAATAGAGCCCTTCCCCTTCTGAGCTGAGAGGAGACCCAATAATTGTTCATGCCGGGCGGTGGAGGCGCACGCCTTTAATCCCAGCACTCGGGAGGCAGAGGCAGGCGGATCTCTGTGAGTTCGAGACCAGCCTGGTCTATAGAGCGAGTTCCAGGACAGCCTCCAAAGCCACAGAGAAACCCTGTCTTGAAAAACCAAAAAAAAAAAAATAATAATAATTGTTCATTACTAGATTGTGGGGCATATGTGCTCCTTTATGAAAAATACTTTGAAGACTGCAGAGGCCTCTCAAATGTCAAGAGTGTCATTGCTAAGAAATGCTTGCTTCTTAGGATTTGCATGGGGTCGGAGCATCTATGTGTTGGGGAATTGTAAGTTCCCACTGATATTTCAGGGTGCTAGGATTTTATCAGGGTTGGGAGAATGAATACTGGGAAAAGGCAGAACCATGTTAGATGTACCCTCCCCCACCCCTCGTCCCATGGTAGGTAATGGGAAACTACTCCTGCTGCAGCTCTGTGGCCCGAGGGGCCCAGACTAGGGGTGAACCCTGTGAGGTACATTGCTGGGGTGCTAGGGTACATGTTGAAGAGCAGCGAAGGGGGCGTGTCTCCGCTTGGCTTGCTGTCCCCTCTTTCTCTGGTCCTACATCCTTCTCACAACTCCGGCCCTGATCGCCAGAGTCTAGGTGCTATTGCGGGTGATCGGCTTGAATGCAGCAGCGGTGGCCGGGCGAGCCGGGCTGGGCCTTTGTGCGACGAGGGGCGGAGGCACGGTCCCCGAAGGAGGGGCTGGAGGAGAGGGCGGTGCCCGGGGCGTCCCTCCGCAGCCGCAGCCCCCGCCCCCGGCCCACGGCAGCAGCGTGGCCTTGGTGCGCGTCAGCAGCAGCAGCAGCCGCCAGCAGAGGCAGTGGCAGCGGGGTGGCCCGCGGGGGTGTTTATGTCGGGTCGCGGTGTCTCTCAGCAGCATGGCGGACTACCTGATCAGCGGCGGCACCGGCTACGTTCCCGAGGATGGGCTCACCGCGCAGCAGCTCTTCGCCAACGCTGATGGCCTCACCTACAAGTAAGCACAGGGATTGGCCCCACCTGGGTGCGCGCACCTCAGCTCTCTGGCCTCCGCCCCACACGTGCACGGCTGTCTCTCGCTGACGCCCTGATGCCCTCGCCCAATAAGAGTGACTTGGGGCCAGTGGGGGGCTGGGCAAGGGAAGGAAGGAGGCTCGCGCCAAGAATAGTGAGGGACGTGGCACAGCGACATCACTGCCCAAGGAGCCTTGACTGATAACTGGCTAGATCCGAGGCTACCCTGCCCCCTTGCTATTCTCCTGAGCATCTTGGCCATCCTGGAGAGGCCTTAGGACCTGCAGGAAAACGAGAAGTGGCCATTCCAGGGATACTCTAACCAGCATGATCCAGGAAGCTTTTCTCCCTCAAGCCTCACTGTGAAAGCAGGGAGGTACCAGGATCCTATCTCAGGCAGCTGGTTGAATAATGACCCCTGAAGGGGCCCTATTGGGCAATAGGATGGCCCTTTCTTCCCATGTCCAGCTCAGCCCTCCTTCCACTTTGGGCTTTTACCTGCCCACAGGTTGGGACTGGTGCCCTTCATGAATATTCCGTGCCTACCCCTCTAGCCCACTCCACGTGGCATACTGGAGAAAGATAGAGACCTACCTGTCTGCCTCAAGCTTAGTTTGCATTTTCCTGTGGGCCCTAGGCCAGTTCTCCCTGCAGGCCTGGCACTAACTGTGCCTCCTGGCTGCAGGACGATGTCCCTGCCAGGAAGGAGCTTCCGAACCCTTGATTGGGGCAGCATAGTGGTGTTGGAGCACCAGTGGTGTCTGTGGCCTGTCACTCGTCATCTCCATCCTGGCTTTTAAGCATTCCTGTTTTAGCAGGCAATTTCCCTGTCACTCCTGGGGAGGGTGCCCTCCTGCCTGCCCACAGGTGAGGGATGATTATATCTAGGAAATGCCTGTGAGCCACAGAAGGAAATGGGCCACCAGGGGAGGTCAACGCGGGATAAAATTTCTTTGCTGCTTTGGTGGTCTTTGATGATGAAAGAGGGGCTAGCTGTTTGATAGGATTTTTACTCCTTTCCTAGGGAAGTTGGTAGGGGAACTCAGTTTCTTTCTAGGCCTGACAGCAAGTTAATTGCATTACTCCTGTCTGCCCTGTGGCTTTTGTTTGCTGCATGGGAAGGGCCTCCTGCTTTGCTGAGCTGGACTCAGAGTGTTCCCGAAGTGTGGGGCATTCACTTGGGAGTGTGTCCATCAAGGCTTGCTATGACTCCAGGAAGACTCTGCCCATAGCATCAGAGGCCTATGGCAGTGCGTACCTAACGTACCACACAGGCCTGTTCTTCCTCCCTAGGCTTTACGTGACTGTTACCACATTCACGTTGACAGCTGCCTTTCTCTGGCTGGTCCTCGTTGTGTGGACTTCTGGCTGTCCTTTCCCACGTATGTTGGTTGCTCCTGTCCCAGTGTCAGAACATGCCCCGAGCTCAACTCTCTGGGGTCCCTCCAGCTGCTGTGAACCTTGTGTGCCTCAGCCGCCCCCACCCTGTGTGTGCTGGGATGTTTAGCTTGTGCTGGGTTGGGTTGTGCTCGGGTCATGTTGACTGCAAACTTACGTTCAGATGCTGTGTTTTCTTTCTGTCCTGTAGGGTTGGGAATCAAGCCTAGGACCTTGCATTTAATAGGCAAATGCTCTATCACTCAAGTACGCCATCAACCCAAATTCTCTGTTTTGTTTTGTTTTTGTTTGAAACAGGATCTTGTGTAGCCCTGACTGGCCTCAATCTCCCTTCTGCCTCTATCTCCCTAAAAGGTGGGATTATTGGAATGAGCTGCCACCACACCCAGTGTAGGTTCTGTTTTCTGTGTTAATATTTGTTTTCATCAGTATTAAGAAGCCTTTTTTTTTTTATTTTGAGACAGGGTCTCCTCATGTACTACTGACTGGTCTGGAATTTACTCTGTAGATTAGGCTGACCCCAAACTCGAGACCCATTTGCTTTTGTCCGCGTGCTGGATGCTGGAATTAAAGGCATGTATCATCACACCTGTCAAGACAGAAATCTCAAACCAGGCATGATGGCACATACCTGTAATCCCAGCAGGCTGAGGCAGGAGGATCATAAATCAAGATCATTTTAGGCAGCATAGTGAAATACTGTTTCAAAAGGGAAAAAGGAAGCCAGGTATGGTGGCACATGTCTGTAATTCTATCACTCAAAGCAGAGGATGGGCTCAGTATTATCTTTGGCACTATAGCAGAAAACCAGGCCAGCCTGGACTACACAAGACCCTGTCTTTTTTTTTTTTCTTTTTTGGTTTTTTGAGACAGGGTTTCTCTGTGGTTTTGGAGCCTGTCCTGGAACTAGCTCTTGTAGACCAGGCTGGTCTCGAACTCACAGAGATCCGCCTGCCTCTGCCTCCCAAGTGCTGGGATTAAAGGCGTGCGCCACCACCGCCCGGCTAGACCCTGTCTTTAAAAAGTAAGCAAAGTCAGGCAGTGGTGGCTTATATCTTTAATCCCAGCACTTGGGAGGCAGAGGCAGGAGGATCTCTGTGAGTCCAGGACAGCCAGGGCTGTTAAACAGAGCAACCCTGTCTCAAAAACCCAAAACAAACAACAGATTAAGCAGACTTCAAAGGCATTTGTTCTATCTGCTGTGTGTGACCATATCAGAACTTCTATGTGCTTTCACAACTCTGGGTGACCTGCAGATTCATAGACCTGCCATTTTTGGTTATTGAGCTTGAAGCCATCGGGACATTGTGGGGGTATGGTGGGGAAGACTCCTGATGATTGGACAGCAAGGCCAGTGGCTTCCAGCCTCTCTCCTCCTCTACCAGGTCCCCACGCTGCTATTAACTCTAGGATGACAGACAGACCTTTCGGGCCTCCCGCCCACCAGTCTTTCTTATTCTGTCTCCACAGTGACTTCCTGATCCTCCCAGGATTCATAGACTTCATAGCTGATGAAGTGGTAAGGACCTCTTCCTTTGGCTCAAGGAGGGGGCTGAATTCTTGTTCAAGGGCAGGTTGTGGGAGAGGCTTTCCTCGGGAATGTGCTGCGGCTATTACCCTTATTGTTGCGGGAGGAACTGGCACAGGGGGCAAAGGGTTACGGCTGATGGGGCAGAGCCATCTGGGCTTGGGGGAGATCCTGGAGAGTCTTGAGTGGCAGCCTCAAAAAGGCTTAGAGGATGCGCTGTCACCGAAGAAGTTGGAGCGTAGGCTCAGAAGAGGCCCTGTGAGGAGAGGGGTTGGGAGTGGCAGCTTTATTATATAGACAATGAGGATTGGCTGTCGTCTGAAATGCTGAGCAAGGATTATGCTCTAAAATTATGGGCCCTTTGAATACAGTGTTCAGTGATTGGGCACTGACCCATAACTGGCAAGAGGGTTTGAAGGAGTATGACTAGGGTTGGGGGTTGGGCAGGGAGGACTTTGGACAGATACAAGGAAACACAATGCTTTTCTTTCCATGAGGGGCCTGCAGTGAGCCAAATCAATGAATAATTGGGCGTCTGAGAAGAGTATGATATAAGTCAGGTTAGGGAACAGTGCAGTGATTCTGTCTTGAGTTCGAGCCCACTTAAAACACCCATTTCTGTTGTTATTTCTGCTTGTTCTTGTCCGTTCTCATGGAAGGTCTGAGCGTATGCACACCCCCAGATCGTTCATACATCGAGGAAACTCAGGTTGAGCCTGTGAGGATAGAGTTGACCCAGACAGATTTGGGGCGCGGGTGGGGGGATTTGAGCTGTTCTGGGTGTTCTCTTCTGATAGCAATCGGGAAGGCTTCTGGCGCTAGCCTCTTAGGTTAGTGAGTTTACTGCACATCCTGGCTTGGTGCCAGGCTGCTCGGAAGGGCTAGGGAGACATCTGCACGGTCGGGAAGGGTCTCCTTGTAGTGTGCCTCTGTCAGGGAGGCAGTGACTGCCTGTGGCATGATGGGAGAGAAAGGTGTGATTTTTCCAGACGTAGGCCCAGGGCCTGCTCATCCTCTGGGATGGACTTCAGGAGCCTGTGAGTCTCAAAAGTTTTCAGAGTCTATTTGGGGGTCTAGGGGGTTGGATCAGTAGTTACTAGCCTGAATCTCAGAAAGATCCGTGGTCTAACCTTATACACCATGTGTAGGCAGACACCTGAAATTGTATTTGGGAGGGGTGTCTCTTACTCAAAATACTCAAGACCAAATGTTTTTAGATTTTCAGATTTGATTTTTTTTTTTTTGGCAGGGGGTGGGGTGGGGTGGGACACGTGCATATGGGTAGTGAGAAGTCTTGGGAATGGACCTAAACCTAACCCCAAATTCATGTCTATTGTTACACACCTTACATGTTGCCTGAAGGTAATTTTACACAGTATTTTGTCTGCATTTGAAGGTGTCCTGTCATATGAGATCAGGAACGTTGTACCTGTGATCATGTCAGTCCTCAAACACTTTAGGTTTTAAAGCACTTTGGATCTGGGATCTTGGGATTAGGGATGTGCATGCTGTGTTAACTATCCTGACCTTTGTCTTGAGCTCTAGATCCTTAGCCATTAACGTTCCTACATGGCTAACAGTGCCTTCCTGGGCCTCCTTTTGCCACCAGCCCTTGTCACCTAAAACTCACTCACTGTGCCCCTAGTGTCACTTTACCTTGGCCTCCCCTCCCCTCTCTCTCCTCCCCACTTCCCTCTCCTCTTTACTATTCTTTTTGGTCTCATATAGTCCAGGGTGGCCTGGAATTCAATATTAGTCAAGGCTAGCCTTGAACTCCTTTTCTTCCTGCCTCCTCGTGGCATTATGGACCTGGTATTTGTGGCTTTCATCTCAACTGGAGCAACCTTGTCCGTGTGCCTCATGTCTCCTGTCTGTCTTTCCAAGTGGAACGGTCAGCTCCCTGAAAGCTGTACCCCTCATTGCTGTGCCCCCAGGGCCTGTCCTATGCAGGATACAGATGCTGGTGAATATTTGTTCAATGCTTATCAAACCCTTCAATGGACCATGCTTCCATCCTTAGGACCTAACGTCAGCCCTGACCCGGAAGATCACACTGAAGACACCGCTGATCTCTTCTCCCATGGACACCGTGACAGAGGCTGACATGGCCATTGCGATGGCTGTGAGTCTCATGCCTGGGTGGGGACTGAACAGGAATGGGCTGTGCAGCACAGAGGAGGCTAGCCCTTGGCTCTTACCATGCTTCCTTTCTGTACCAGCTCATGGGAGGAATTGGTTTCATTCACCACAACTGCACCCCAGAGTTCCAGGCCAATGAAGTACGGAAGGTCAAGGCAAGTATTGGTTCCATGCTCAAAAAGATGCTTCCTGCTTCATCCTTTAGCTAGCTGATGTGGGTCTTAGGTGCCCTTCCTCACAATGGAAAACGGGCTCAGCCCTCCTCTTCCCATTGGCCTCACCCTGAGAGGCTCTGACTTCTCAGTGGTACACCAGGGTCCCTTTTGTCCCTTGTGGCCAGGCTACACGCCACCTCTGGATTTCTTGCAGCTCTTTTCTTCTGCCTACAGAAGTTTGAACAAGGTTTCATCACAGACCCTGTGGTCCTGAGCCCTTCACATACTGTGGGTGACGTTCTGGAGGCCAAGATACGACATGGCTTCTCTGGCATCCCTATCACCGCTACGGGCACCATGGGTAGCAAGCTGGTGGGCATCGTTACCTCTCGAGACATCGACTTCCTTGCCGAGAAGGATCACACCACTCTCCTCAGTGAGGTGCCTACAGGGCAGGGCATACAGAGTTGCAGCACAGAGGGAACTCTACCCTCAGGGGTCCCAGACTGATGCCTGTGACCGGGGACCATAGGGAGGCCTGGCTCCTCCTCTCTCACCTGCCAACCTGCAGGCAAATGTTCCTGGCCCCACAGGTGATGACGCCACGGATCGAGCTGGTGGTGGCTCCGGCAGGTGTGACATTGAAAGAGGCAAATGAGATCCTGCAGCGCAGCAAGAAAGGTACCAGGGAGTCGGCATCCCAGCCCCACTTCCTCTACAGTAGGACTTTGATTGTTTCTCAGTCTTTCAGGTTAGCCCAGCACTAGGTCATGGGAAAAGCTGGAATAAGCCTAGGCAGCCTGGAGCAGGATCCCTGATACTCTGCTACTGGCTTACTGAAACGCATTCCTAATTCAGTATCTTCTCAGTATGATTTCCCCAACTAGTCCGGAGAGGTGCTTGTCATAGCAAAAGAGCTTTCTCTTCTAGGGAAGCCTGGGAAAGGGTTGAGGTTGTTGTGGTGCAGAGGCAGAGTTTGCATCTAACCTGGGTGGTCCTGGTTCCATCCTTAACAAAATCAAGGTCTGGGGAGTGCCTCTTTCTGCACCCCCCATCCTGTGTAAGGAGTCAGTTGTACGTGAGAGCCAGCAAGGTGGATCAGTGGGTGAGGACACTTGCCCCCAAGTCCTGAGTTCTGTCCCAGGAACCCATGTGTCAGAAGGAGGGAACCAACTCTGGCAAGTTCTCTGAACTCCACGTATGCAACATAGCATGCATGCACAAACGGTTTAAAAAGGACTTACACACAGGAGCATGGCATGGTGGCTCATGCCTGTATTCTCAATACTTCAGAGAGAGAAGCGGGAGGATTTTGAGTTTAAGGCTACATAATAAAGCCTTGCTTCAAAAAATTTACCCTTCTAACCAGGCATGTTGGTATGTGCCCTTAATCCCAGCACTCTGGATACAGAGGCAGGTGGATATCTCTGTAACTTTGAGGACAGCCTGGTCTGCATTCTGAGTCCTAGGATAGCCAAAGCTACATAGTGAGACTCTTGTGTCTAAAGAGAGAGAGAGAGAGAGAGAGAGAGAGAGAGAGAGAGAGAGAGAGAGAGAGAGAGAGAGAGAGAGAGAGAGAGAGAGAGAAAAGAAAAAGAAAAAAAAAGACAGAAAAAGACAGAAAAAAATACCAGTTGGCTTCTTTGGGAAAGTTCTGCAGTTAAATTTACTTGATAGGGAAGTTGTTTGTGTGACTTTCACTACATCCCTGGGGACTATTTCTTCCCAGGTCCCCAGTAGAGAATTCTTTGTGGTTTGTAATAGGCAGGGTGGATCCTGTCCTTCCCTCAGGGCGTCTCCCATAGTTCCTTGTCTGGGTATCTTGTGCTGTGACTTGGCCCAGACGGTGGAATATTGCCATGGGTCAGCGGTCAGGACAGCATCCAGGCACCAGGACAGGAAGAGCCTTAGGAACTTGCTTGCTTGGGGGAAGGTTCTTTGCTTCCCGTCCCTTGGGAAGAGGTCTAGAGGTGGGTGCTGTCACCCAGTGACTGATTTAGGTACTTTGGTGGTCTCTGGTTCCATTTTCATCCCGTCCTCCTAGCCACCCAACACCAGCTTCTCTTTCCTCCTGGTTAGGGAAGCTACCCATAGTCAACGACCAAGATGAGCTGGTAGCCATCATCGCCCGCACAGACCTGAAGAAGAACAGAGACTACCCTCTGGCCTCCAAGGACTCCCACAAACAGCTGTTGTGCGGGGCAGCTGTGGGCACCCGCGAAGATGACAAATACCGCCTGGACCTGCTCACTCAGGCTGGCGCTGATGTCATCGTACTAGTAAGGAGGTGGTGGGCTCCTCTGTATCGGGCTTGTGAGTCCTATGCACCGCTATTGAGCCCCCCTCCCCCCACACACTTAACTTTTCCTTTTCTCTCTCAACTCTGGTGTCAGAATTAGGAGAATCATAGAGCCCAGAACAACTGTGCTCTCCCTCCAAGGGCTTTCCTCACAAAAAAGTTTATTTACCTTGTATAATTACAAGCCACATTCACTGAGAAGTCCCCGCCTGCCAGGCCCTGAGCGGAACTTTACAGATGCTCACTTGTTTATTTTTGTAGCCGCTCTTTGAGGTTGCAACTGCCGTTCCCAGTCATAGATGACAAAACTGAGGCTCAGAGGAGTTCAGTGATGTCACTTGGCTACTGCTATCTGTTTGTTGTGGGAACGGACTCGTGCAGGAAGCGGAAATGGGCTGCACCTGTGAGTTAACAGCGGGCGCTTGCTAAACTTTATGACAGGTGAAGCAGGCCCTTCTGAGAGACTCCACTAAGAGTTGTCAAGTAACTTTGCAGAAAAAGAATGACAACTTTGGTTCCTGATTCCTCTGATTGCAGTGATCTAGCCTCCTGCAGTGAGGGGACTTGGCTGTCTAGCCTGAGCTCTTCTGTCCCTATTTACAGGATTCATCCCAGGGGAACTCAGTGTACCAGATTGCCATGGTGCACTATATCAAGCAGAAGTACCCCCACCTGCAGGTGATTGGGGGGAATGGTGAGTGCAGGGTAACCCTTCTCCGTTCTTCAGAACTCCCAGGTAGTGACTTTGTTCCAAGCAAAGGGGTTGAGGGTAGGATGGGCCTGGGCCAGCACTTTAGGTTGGGGGAGGTAGAGGGGTATCCTGGGACGTTCCTGGGCAGGGTGGGGACACCAGCCTCACGTTCTTCTTTCTGCTTCTTCCATCCCCAGTGGTGACAGCAGCCCAGGCCAAGAACTTGATTGATGCTGGTGTGGATGGGCTTCGTGTGGGCATGGGCTGTGGCTCTATCTGCATCACCCAGGAAGGTGGGTACCCATAGGGGAAGAAGGAAGGCCTGCCATTTAGAACCCCCCCTCTTGTCCATGATGACCCCACACCTCACTTTTGCTCTGTAGATACATGAGTATCTGCCCCAGTAGGCCTCTCTCAGGAGGTCAGTTCAGGATGACCTGCTTTACCTGTCTTGGAGTAGTTGTGGGAAGAGGCAGGTGGTGTAGACAGGGCATGTGGGTTTTGGGAGTGGACCAACCTGCTTTCCAGACCTGATTGCGGAGATTATGTCTGGAGGTCCAGGGTTGGGGTAACACTTTTCTATAAGTTGTGTGTTGGAAGACAGCTGAGGGCTCAGATTGCCTTTATGACCAGATCATGCCTATGGTATGAAGAAAACATGTCTGTGAACATGCAGGGCGATTAGAAACCCACACTGTCATGTGTGGTAGTCAAGTGAAACCCCCGAGGGAGGAGGGGGAGGGGGGGAGGGAAGAAATAGGAGAGCAAAACCAAAGGAGGCGTAAGAACCCAGCTCTTATTGGCTGCTGGTGCAGAGGACCCCTTCATGGGAGCTGTGCCCTCCCAGCAGCTGATGCTGGAGGCCACCGGTCTAGTGGTCCTGTTTTCTGGAGGCTGGCACTGATCCCCCATTCCACATCCCCTGTGATACTGTCGGTAGGTGGCTTAGGCACCTAGAACGACATTTCCCCGCTTCTACTGTTCAGTTCTGCCTTAGGCCTCAGAAGCACCATCTCCCCCCATCCCTTCTCCGTTAGTGGTGATTGACACAGGGGGAAAGGACCGCTGACTCATGTCTGTCCTGTGCATCCCACTTTCTCCAGTGATGGCCTGTGGCCGACCCCAGGGCACTGCTGTCTACAAGGTGGCTGAGTATGCCCGGCGCTTTGGGGTGCCGGTAATAGCTGATGGTGGCATCCAGACCGTGGGCCACGTGGTCAAGGCCCTGGCACTCGGAGCCTCCACAGGTGAGGAGGGGGCACCTAGGATTGGGCAGTTGGGGCTGGGAGCCAGTGGGACAGCTGGAATCCTGTGGAGGAGGAGGAAGCATTCATCTCTCAACCCTGACCTCTGTAGTAATGATGGGCTCCCTGCTGGCCGCCACCACGGAGGCCCCTGGCGAATACTTCTTCTCAGATGGAGTGAGGCTTAAGAAGTACCGGGGCATGGGTTCCCTGGACGCCATGGAAAAGAGCAGCAGCAGCCAGAAACGATACTTCAGGTTTGTTCTCCTGCATGCCCTTGACCTCAGGCAGCAGCTACCCCAGGATCCCCAGTGTTAGAAGCTCACACACATATGTAAGTGGCAGATGCAGCCTGACCTGACCAGAGCCTGGGGTTCTTGGCCTGGAGGCCACCTTGTCTCTGTTGTTGCCTAGTATGTGGCTGTGACCACTGTGGGGATCCTCCTGGCTGGTACCCTGGAGAGATAGGGTGGGGTCCTCTGAGCCTTGGGCTGCTGGACTCAGCCTCCCCACCCTCCTTGCAGCGAGGGGGATAAGGTGAAGATCGCCCAGGGTGTCTCGGGCTCCATCCAGGATAAAGGCTCCATTCAGAAGTTTGTGCCCTACCTCATAGCGGGGATCCAGCACGGCTGCCAGGATATTGGGGCCCAAAGCCTGTCTGTCTTGCGGTGAGTGTTGTAACTTGAGGGGGCAGTAGAGGGACTTGGGAGGTTTCCCTCGTTCCCCCTCTTTTCTTTCTGGGACACACCTGACCTATTCGTCTGCCTGCCTCCCAGATCCATGATGTACTCAGGAGAGCTCAAGTTTGAGAAGCGGACCGTGTCGGCCCAGATAGAGGGTGGCGTGCACGGCCTACACTCGTAAGTCGGTAGCCTCTGCTGGTGCTGGGTTGGGCAGGTTCAAAGCCCAAAGGTTCCAGGGGACACGTGACCTTTCTGTCCAGTTCACTCTGGAACCTTGTCATGGAGCCCTTAATCAGGCTGATGGCTAGCCCTGCCCAGGCTCCTTAGATCTTGCTTGCTCAGGAAGCTTGGTGGCTGGTAGCCGGGGCTGGTAGTGCTGGGCTCTTGCTGGTGGCAGCCCCAGGCAGGCAGGCAGGCAGGCAGAAAATGGGGGCATGAGCCCTCTGGTGGGGAGATGGGCAGAGAGACAGATGCCAGGCCCAGTGCTGGTGTGACTGTGGGTTGGGGGCTGAGCTAGTTGGCAGCAGTAGTTGCAGGCATGCAGCCCGCCCTGGTCAAGAGGACGCATCTCCCTAAGCGTAGGCGGGCATCTAACTTGTCTCTCTTTCTGCCCTACCCTCCCGTAGCTATACCTTTCTGCCGTGTAAGTAACTGCGCTGCCGGGGCCAGGCGTAGAATAGAGCAGGGGCAGTCTGGGTGGGCTGTGGGCTGGAAAAATGGCAATTGGGTGGGAGGTAGTGCTGGAGCGTAATCACGGGGCATAGACCCAGTTGGACCCTTCTGGTCCTAATTCCCAGATGGTGGAGGTCACCACTGTCCCTCATCCAACCAAAACATAAATCTCATTTCGAGGTACCGAGAGATACCTATAATACCAGGCCTGGGGCTACCCCATTATGAGAGGCCCGAGTCACCATCCATGTGGGGGGCACAGCGGAAACTGGGCACGGTGGCTGAGCTAGTTGAAGTCTGCTCCATGAGGATGGCTTTGCTTTCCTGAGCTGCCTCTTCCTCCTGGGCACCAAGGGCAGTCCACTCAGGTGTGGCAGTGGCTGGAAGGAGCGTAGCTTTCTCTGGGATTGGCATGGTTTTTCACGGAGCCCTGGCCAAAGGAAGACAGAGGTCCAGGTCCACCTCTGCCTCTTCTGGCCCCCTGGCTGAGAGGCGAGCACTCTAGCCCCTTGCCCTCTCCCAAATCTTGGGCAAGAGGACGCTGGGAAGGGAGTAGAACTTCACACCTTCTTAGTTCCTGCTTACTTTGCCTTCACAGTTACGAGAAGCGGCTGTACTGAGGACAGTAGTGGAGGCCAAGGCGGTGGAGGGAGCGAACCCCAGGGCCCCACTCCCGGAACAGCCTCCCTTCATAACTGAGCGGTCCACGGATTTGCACTACGGGTTCCCCGGTTCCTTTCCAGGGAGAGGAGTGGAGTCCCTGAGGGGACTGTGGCCCCTCTGGGCAACCCCACAGTCAGGTAGCTCCCTGTGCCAGGCTGCCCCATGAGATCCTCTGGGCTCCCTCTTCTTCAGCCCCTTGAGCCCAGCCAGCCTTGGCTCTCAGGCCCTGTGCCTGCCTCAGGTCTTTCTCGCTGCAGTCTGCTCTGGCCTAATGTCTAACTCTGACCCCTGGGGAAGGTGGTTCCTCCTGGCTTCTCCTCTAGGGCACCTCTCTTGCTGCCCCCTCCCCCCAGGAAATGGTGCTCTCCTGACCCTGCCTCTGGCCCACCCCTGGACTGCTGTCCTCAGCCAAGTGGCACTTTGGGTTCCGGACCTAGGCCAGGGGGAGGTCTCTGCCCCCTTCCTCTGGCTTGAGGCTCCCATGGGCCCTACTTCTCAGCCCGCTACCCACCCCATCTCTGAACCTGGGGAGGGCCTGATGATGACCACCTGTCCTTCATTCCTGATTCACCATAATCCCCAGGTGTACCGTTCCCGCCCTCTCCCCTCAGCTGCAGTTGAAGGCTTTAACTTTGCACACTTTGGGGTCACAATTGCATCATTGTATATTAAATAATCCAAATACATCAGTTATCAATGCCTCCATCATCCTGTTTCTGTCTTTTGACCACTGGGTGGCTGGCCCCTATCCTGTAGTAACTGGGAAGTCCGTCGGGGCCTGGCCTCTACAGGAAGATGAGGAGCAGATACGACACTTAAGTTGTCCTGATGAGGATGGGTCATATGATTGGAAGTCTCCCAGGCCCGAGGCAGCTGTCCAGAGCTAGCTCCTGCAACTGGGAAATATCACAGAAAGGTTCATCGTAGCTCCTACTGCAACCTTGAACAGGTGGGGGTACAGTATGGAGTGGAGCAAGGCAGACAGATGGGTGAGCTACCATTCTTGACTGTGATTCAAGACTGCTTGCAGCCTCTGTCTCCCTGCAGAACGGACGTTGCTCTCCAAAGGCTTCTGAACACCCTCTAGAAAACATGTCTGGATGTTCTCGCAGGAGAGTGCAGCTTGCTCGGATGACCTAGGTGGAAGACCAGGTCTCTAGAGTTGAAAGTCTTGAGACGTTCACCTTGTTTCACCATGCTGCTAGTAGAAGTTGGCAGTGGTTGCAAAGCTGTCCTACCTTGGCATGGTCACCGCTCAGATGGACAGAGAGGAGGCTGTTCTGGAAATGCCCAGTGGCAGGGAAGATCAGAGGGTAGGGAAGATTGTGGTTTGTGATGACTACCAAGGTGGGGTTTCATAGGGGCCAGTTGACATACCTTGAACATGGCAGCTCTCACCCAGGCCCCACTCACAGTAAGCCTCTTAGGTATGGACCTGAAACTGTTGAGTCTGCACCAGGTTTTTACTCCAGCGTCTTCCAGCTTTGTGGCGCCTTCAGGACTGGTAGGAAGATTTGGTACCTTCAGGGCTGCTACAGGAACTGTCCAGAGAGTCCCTGGAAGCCTTGTGCCCTGGAGCCTGTGGCCCTGTGGGCAACTAACAGTCAACGGTGACCCAGCTGGTAGGCTGATGCTTGGATCCCGCAGGTGGTCAAAGATGAAGGATGGACTAAAGGAGGGTACCCTTCAGGAGCAGCACGACCCATCCATTGAGGTGGGGTAGAGGTCCAGCCTTTTAGACAGGTATCAAACCAGCTCATTCTGAATCAAGCTGGTGTGTGGATCAAAGGAAGTCTCCCTTTGAATTAGACCTCATTGGCCAACAGAGCTGACATTAGAACAGGTTACTTTGCAAGCTGGTGAGCCCCAGTGGTCTGGAGTTTCATTAGCATTGACTGACCTTTCTAGAGGAAGTTCTGACTCAGGAAGTGTCTTAGTTTCTTTTCTCCTTGCTGTGATGAAATATTCTCAACTCAAGGAAGAAAGGGTTTATTTTGGCATACGGTCCATCATGGTGGGTGGGGAAGTCAAAGCAGCAGGGTCTTGAAGCCTTGGGTCATAAGGAAGAGAGAGGTGAGTGATGAGTGACCCCAAGCCTATGGAATGGCGCTACTCACAATGGGCAGGTCTTCTCACTTCAGTGAACTTAAGATAACCCCCCCCCAGACATGTCCCAAGGCCCATCTCCCAAGTGATTCTAGATCTCTTCACATGGAAATATAGATTAAGCATCACAGTAGGTATGTTCCAGACTATTCCGGGGAGCCCAGCTGAGCTATTCCACTACTCCAGGTCTTGACCCCAGAAGCTCAGGATCACTGAGTGAGACATTGAGCCCCCAGCTCCTGATACACAGAATCACTGTTGTAGAGGGAAACTGCTTCCAATAGCATGATATCTGAGACTCCAAAGCAAGTGTTGTAGGAAGCAATTTTAGATAACTCGGCACTTCTCCCGTGGGCTCATGACCAAAGAATCACGTGACAGTGACTAGGGGCTGGGGGATAACCCAGACAACATGCTCACTCTGGCTGCAAGTTCAGCCACTGTGGTCAGTACGCAAGTGGACCAGATGCTCTAGGAAGGAAGGTCGTAGCAAGCAGATATGCAGAAGCAGCTGGAAACAGGGCAGGGTCAGCAACACGGTGCTCATCGGGAGTTCAGCCTTGCTGGCAATGGTGCAGGTGCTTCTCTCTGGCACTCTGGTGCCATGTGGCCTCGGGTACCTTACTTTACTATCAGCAGCGTGGCTTATCAGAGACTCGGCTGGGCTGCTCTAGCACCTCAGGTCCTCGTTTTTGTGGGCAACGGCATGGGTGTGAAGGCGCAGCCACTCGGAGATCACATACCGCTAGTGGGCAGCCAGCCAGTGCCCCTGGTCCCCACAGCAACACCAATCTTGGAGCAATCTGAACCTATCCCAGTGTGGGCATGAAAAATGCAGGCCAGGTAGACCTGCAGGCACTTGGCCCTGGCTGCTGGCTTCATCCCCAGCAAGGATAGGAAGATGAGTAGGGACAGTGCCAGGGACTCTGGGAGGCCCCGTGTTCAGTAGCTGGTGAATGGAGCAATAGGAGCATCTCAGGCAGGAGCATTCGGCCATCTCTGGTGTGCTATGGGGACAGATGGAGGAGGTGTATAGAGCATTCCTTGCTTCTGGTTCCCC
The DNA here is from genome assembly GCF_000317375.1 of Microtus ochrogaster. Lineage (NCBI taxonomy): Eukaryota > Metazoa > Chordata > Mammalia > Rodentia > Cricetidae > Microtus > Microtus ochrogaster. Next base: position 5,789,162 of record NW_004949102.1, on the reverse strand, counting down.
TACCCACCCCCGTGGAGAGCTGAGAATGAAGATTTCAAATGGCACGGGCCTGGGGTTCAGGAGAGGCCTCGACCATCTCTCTCCTAAGGGTCATTGCAATTTATGTGGACCTAGTGTCAGCCAGGGAGCGGACAGCCCAGCCCAGGCTGGAGGGGACTCTCTTGTGAATGACCAGCTTGCCCCAGTCCTCCTCCCAACCGTCTCCTCTCATCTGGGAAGGGCTTCCAAAGAGGAAGAGGTGTAGGGACAGCTCCTATCTCTACCCTTGGACTGAGTGTTTTTTTCAAATTCCCCTTTGTCTTATGAGGCCTAGAATCTGAGCCTAGCTTTACATACAGACAGGACATAGGGCATTGGAGGACCAATCCTCCTTACCTCTCCACACCCGCCCGCAGTGACCCTTTCGGCCTCTGTCTAGGGAGTTTGATGGCAGAGTCTGGTCAGAGCACCCGAGCATACAGCTGTTGTATCAGCAGGTCCCTCACCAGGGGTATGACGAATCCTCCTACGCTCACCTTACATCTAGTTAAGCTAGTATGGAAAATGGGGGTGCCTTGGGGTCCCCAGTCTTCTGCTCTGTCCTTTTAGCTTCTGAACCTCTGTCTGCCACAGTTAGTCATGGGCAGGGGCATCTGGATGGAAAGTCCAGTTGCTGGGACAGAGAGAAGCCAGATTTTCTCTCACTTCAGACCTCAGTTTCCTTACTGGTGACAGTGACTGGGAAAGAGAAGCACCTTCATCGGAGGCACAACAGCTTTCTGTCTCTTGCCTCTAAATCTCAGATAACCTACTTTTTCATCCTGCACCTTCTATGCAGGATTATCTCAGGGCCAGGAGAGGGGTAGGGGCTTCCTCAGGCACGGACCACGTCTCCCCAGCAGCTGTCTGCTGCTTTCTCTTAGGGGTGAGGCAGAATGAACTGAGCTCCAGCGGTTTATCTGCAACTGTCTTGTTGGAAAAAGAAGGTTCTCCACAGAGAGGAGAAGGAAGTCAGTAGTACTATGTCATCAGGATCGGAACGACTTGGAAAGAGGACAGGAAGAAGGGGATTTACATAAGGACCTTGCTATGACCCCAACCCTCAGTCTCCCATCTCCATCGCTAGCATCTTCGCCCTGGCTGCACCCTCCTGGCAAACGCAGGCTAGTGAAAAGTAAAATTCAAGTCTGCACTGCGGATTCCGCACTACAGAAAATCAATTAAGGGGAGGGACTTCCTCCAGACCCCACTCCGCGGGTCCTCTTCCTCTCGCTGTAAGGAAAGACATGGCTTCCACCCTCCCTGTAATCCACAGAGGCCAAGTTGCAAACCTCTGGTCCCTGGGAGAAACCTGAGGGTTTAAGGAGTAAAGAACTTTTCTGTGGAGAGGTGATGGCGCAGAATCCGAGCAGTCTTGGCTCCGAGATGGGGCGCCCAGTCTGGTTGCTTCAGAAGCAGTGCGGCTCTTCATCCAGCAGATGGTGCCAGAACCCACCGACTGCTGGGAGTCCAGGAAACCCAGCGAGGAGGCGTTTCCAAGGCAACAGACAGCGTTTCTAAAAGCCCAGCCCTTGACAACCATTCCCTGGTTGCCGACGTCCACAGTAAATGTGGCTTCTGAAGGACAGAAAGAGCACAGAGAGCAAAATAATCTCTGAAAGAGGCTAGCTGGAGCAGCCCAGAGAATGAGGAAAAACCTCTTTAGTATGATTTATTACTCCCCATCAGTGCCTCCTAGAATGCCATATCGTCAGCGACCACGCAAGTCAGTAATGCACGGAGTCCATTATTATGACTAGCATGACTGAGACTCAGAGTGAGAGAGTAGCTTCCAATCAACAGCTAGTCGGACCCTGGGCCTGTCCGGGTGTGGCTGCTCCGTTCTTCCCTGTGGCAGTGTGAAGTGTTCCAGGCAGTGTTAGGGTAGTAGCTGGTAATGAGGTTTGCTGGGAAACCAAGAGCAAAGCAGAACGGAGGGTGTGTAAAGGTGGAAGGGATTTCAAACCGGCTCTCCCAAGCCAGTTCAGTTCTTGCTAGCATGAGTGAATGGCGTCCCCCTGCTTAAATCCAAGAACCATAGAGGTGGAGGGAAGGGGACTTAGGCGGGGTTATGTGACCTCTCCCAAACAGTACAGCTCTTCAAGAAGGGCACAAAGCTGGAGGCTGGAACTGTTGTAAACAGAAGAGAGGAGGCTAAGGGTTAGGTCTCAGGGACTGCACAGAAGAGAAAACCATATTCAAGTGAGTAGAGAGACGGAGGCGGTGTATGCAGGTCAGCTCAGGTAGCTGGTCTGTACTCAGCCAAGGCTTCCTCACTGCCCCTTTGTCACACTGAACATGACTGATACTGAACTGACCCCATGCTTCTCCCGAGCTCTCTAGAGAAACAAAACCAACGATCTGTGTATCTATGTGTCTGCCTACCTACCCTCCAGACGTCTATCTGGAGACGGAGATGGGGACACAGACCTAGAGACAGAATTATCATAAGGAGCCGATGAGGACTGAAAGACAGTGCCAGGCGCTGCAGTCAGCAGGGTGGAGACCCAGAGTGCTTCACTGTTTGGAGTCAAAGTCCCTAAGCAGGAGACCTGTGTCTTAGCTGGAAGACAGCAGGCAGGGAGAGTGAGCTGCCATTCAGCCTTGTTGCTGCTGCTGCTGCTGTTGCTCTATTTGGGTTCCTCTGGGATTGGATGGTGCCCACCTAGCCGGCATCTTGGCTCTGACTATGGATCCAAATGCTGACCTTGTCCTTGTCAAGAAACACTACTACACACACAACTAGAAGTGTTTTTCACAGAATAATCTGAGCACCCCAAGGACCGGTTGTGGTGGCAGGTGCAATTCTCCACATACCTCCCAGACCCCCTGTTTTCTTTCTCACATGTGCACATTTAATCCATCAGCAAGGCCCCTTGGCACTGCCTTTGTAATATAGCCTATTGGGCTGCTTCTATTCTAGTCTCTCCTGCCACCCATACCATGTCTGCTTCTTACCTGCATTACAGCAATGGGCCTAGATGGTCCCAGCTTCCACTAGTACCTCCTTCTACAGCCTTTCAAGATGGAAGTGGAGCATATGAAGGACCTGTAGTGTTTTCTTTCTGCTAAAAATAAACTGTGACAGGGGGCTGGAGAGATGGCTCAGAGGTTAAGAGCACTGATTGCTCTTCCAGAGGTCCTGAGTTCAATTCCCAGCAACCACACATGGTGGCTCACAACCATCTATAATGAGATCTGGCGCCCTCTTCTGGCATACAAACATACATGGAAGGAATGTTGTATACATAATAAATAAATAAATCTTTAAAAAATAAATAAATATGTGAGTTCGAGACCAGCCTGGTTTACAAGAGCTAGTTCCAGGACAGGCTCCAAAGCCACAGAGAAACCCTGTCTCGAAAAACAAAAAAAAACAAAA
>NW_004949102.1:5777669-5785662 GCF_000317375.1 Microtus ochrogaster | reverse complement strand
TAATAAAATAAATAAATAAATAAATAAATAAATAAACAAACTGTGACCTTTAAGGCCCTTAGTGATCCGACCCTTTCATTGCAGACCTTGTTAACTACTGTGTTCTCCTTGCCCTGTGGTGCAGCCACTCTGGCCTCCTTGTTCTCCTCCCATGTTCCCATCGGGCCCTTTTTGTCTATTTTCCCCAGATATCCCTCTTCTGTCTGCTTCCTTCCCTTCCTGCAGGTGTCTACCCCAAGGGTATCTTATAGGCCTTACACACACACACACACACACACACACACACACACACACACACACACTATATGTATGCTGTCTGCTTTCCTTGTATAACTGTATCTCTAAACCAGTCACCCACAAGCTAGTGAATCAACAGATAAAGCCCATTTCTCACCTGATGCTTCCTAGTAGCTATAGCAGTGCTGGGGATGCAGAGATGGACAGAGCACACGTTCTTTTGAAGAACTCAGCACTTAAGCCAGGTGGTGGTGGTGCACACCTTTAATCCCAGCACTTGGGAGGCAGAGACAGGCAGATCTCTGTGAGTTTGAGGCCAGCCTGGTCTATAAGAGCTAGTTCTAGGACAGGCTCCAAAGCTACAGAGAAACCCTGTCTTGAAAAACAAAAACAACAACAACAACAAAAAAAACCAAAAAACAAACAAACAAACAAAAAAAAAAAAGCAGGAGAGATCACCTTTGATTTGTGTTGGTGAGCAATTCAGGACCATGACATGATGATGCAAATACTGGCAGTCCTGGCTGCGTTTGCTCAATGCCAGAACTGTGTACACGCATTATGACACTATACAACCCTGTGAAGTGGAGAATATGATTTCCCTTCCAGAGGAGAGTACAGACTCAGAGGGCCAAAGTCATCCGCCCAAGGCCATCTAGCTGCTCAGCCACTGAGCTGAGTCTGTGTTCCTGTTCCCATTTTCCAGCCCCAAAGTCCCTTCTCACTCTCCCAGGGGAAGCCAAGAGGGTTCAGAGAGAGATTAAAATAAATAAATAAATAAATAAATAAATAAATAAATAAATAAATAAAGCGAGAGTCCTGAGGTACAGCAGAGAGAGTGCATGCCCGGCCTCCGGCAGTCTCCTGCCTGCAGCCTGGGGTTGACTGGGCTCCCTCCTGGCCACCAGCCCACTAGCCACACCCCCACCTTTGGTACAACATTGACTACAAAAGGATCCCTTTGGGGCCCAGTCATGCATATAACCACGGGCTGACAGGCATCAGGGTGCCAGGGCAGCCAAGGGTGAGGTCACAGGCTGAGCACTCTGCCCAGCCCCCGCTTCTCTCATCCCAGGCTCAGATTTTGCTCTGCTGGCTGCAGAATTGTCCACGACTTCAGCCCAGCCGGCACTGCTTTCTCCCTGCCAAGGTCTAAGTGCACCAGCTTCCCGTTGCTGTGGTAACAAGTTACAACTGTATAGCTTAAGACAACATAAGCTTCCTGTCTTCCTGTGGTGGAGCTCAGAGGTCTAGGATTCGCTCTTCCACTTGTCTTTCTTCCGGAGGCTTGAGGGAGAATCCATTCCTTTGCACTGAGAGCTCTGAAGACGGCCTGCAGTCTATGGCTCAGAGCCTCATCATAGCCCCTCAAAGCCAGAACGCAGTATCTTCAGCTCCGCCTGTCTTTCTGACCTCTTGGACTTTCCATTCCTGGTTCTTTTTCAAGGGCCCACTGTCGTCTTCCCATCACCAGACTTATATCCTAATCATATTTGCAAATGTCCCTTTTGTCATGTTGGACACCACACGTTCTAGGGGTCAGGTTGTAAACGTTTTCAGAGGGCCGTTACTCGGCTTGTCACACCCGTCTAGGATGCTCACCCCCATACAGTTAGAGAGAGGTTTATGGGATGCTCAACAAAAGCTAAACAGCATGGACATCACCTGTTTCATCATCTTTAGGAAGTTTTGTGAGGATCCCTACTGCACATATGGACCCGATTACCTCTGATACCACACCCTAAGGCCCCCTTCACAGATTAGAAACAAGTCTTTTTCTCCTGAGGCATCTCCCAGAACCTGTGTGCTTTGCCTCTTTGTATGCCTGCAAGTTCTCCAGGTGAGTCAGACGCTGTCTCAGTTCCAGGGCCTCTGGCATCAGGCAGGGAGGAAGAGACACTTTCAGGCCACTGCAGGTCGGAAGCAGGCAGCTTGAGTATTTGGGGGGTCTCTGTGAATCCACCCCGTCCTGTGACTGCAACTCTTGTGTATTTATCTATTGGGGAGGGGAAGAAGAGTGGGGCCCCACCATTAGGGGCACAATAAAACCTGTTTTAGCTGGGGATGTAACTTACTTGTTACAGTGCTGACCTAGTGTGCAAAGCCCTTGGTTTGATGCTAAGCACAACCTGGAACGGGTGCTATAACACCAGGCACAAGGGTCAGAAGTTCAAGGTCATCCTTGGCTACCTAGTAAGTTCGAGGCCAGTCTGGTGTAAACGTGCCCCTGCTTTGAAAGGGGAGGGGGACACGAAGAGGAGGAGAGAAAAGAAGACACCTTGGTCTGAATGGCCTTTCCTGGAAGGGGAGCCCCCTTCTCTTAGCCAGCCTGTCACCTAGGTCACTCAGCACAGGGAAGGGAGCAACTGCCATGTGCTCCTGTTCTTACGCATGCATTCATTTGGCTTGATTGACCACAGGGCAGCAGAACTTTCTGGGATTGGCTGAGATAAAGTTGGTCATCAAGGTGGCTGGATGTCTGCAAGAAGAGGAAAATGAGGCTGGAGAGATGGCTCAGAGGTTAAGAGCACAGATTGATCTTCCCGAGGTCCTGAGTTCAACTCCCAGCAATCACATGGTAGCTCACAACCATCTGTAATAAGGTCTGGTGCCCTCTTCTGGCCTGCAGGGGTACATGCAGGCAGAATGCTGTATACATAATTAATAAATAAATCTTAAAAAAAGGGGGGGGGAAGTGGTACTGATACTGCCACCTGGTCTAACAAGGCTGTGCCACAATCCGAGGCATCACTTCCTGGCATGTAGATCTGAGTGTGCCATATCCACCTCTCTACTGAGCTTCCTTGGAAGCCGAGAATCCTGGGGACCCTGGACCACACTTTGAACACGAAGACCTGGAGGACTCAGGTCATCTGGACCTCTGCGATTACTCAGGGATGCAGTGGTTTGGGCGCTATTTCTGCTATTTCTGTGGCTCTCTACAGCCCCTGGCCCCTCCTTCACTCTCCGATGCCGGCGGTGAAGACCTGAGCGGCTGCATCGATCCAAATTCTCATTCCTGAGATCGTCCAGTGCCTTGGCGTAGAATGAGCTCTCCGTGTTTCTGGGTTTCCATGTTCGTGTCTGCCCCAGATCTCTGTGGTAGTCCCACCCTGCATGCCTTTCCTGCTGCTGGCATCCAAAGCCTAGCTTCGCTCTCCTATCAGTTGCGGCCAGCCTCACAGACTGGGTGGAGGGCGCCACAGCATTGTCCGGGTGGGACCGGAAATCAGCTCTTCCTCTTCCTACAGAAGCCTGCTTCAAACATGTTGCCGGGATTTCAGAATTTGGGAAGGCTGATTTTGTTTTGTTGAACAGGAGTTGCATTTTGAGTGTTGGGAGACACTTCTGTGTTCTGCCTTGCCCTTTACCCTGAGCCTAGGATTTACAAAGGGATTGCCCAGAATCCTCCGACAACTGCGGGGTGGGTGGGGGTGGGCGGATTACAAAGGACAAAGTACAGTGGGATCTCCATTTCTTCCGGGGGGGGGGGGGTGTAGAGAGGTGCTCCTAGTATTCATATCATTGCTAGGAGAATGTGCTGTTATGTCATGAGGGCTAGGGATATTACTCAGTGTAGAGCACTTGGTTTAGCCTGCAGGAGGCCTAGGTTCAGTCCCTGCTTAGGAGGAGGGAGGACCGGCCAACCATAATGGAAGCCTCAGGTTCAGATGAAAAGGGAGACGAGCAGGAGGCTCAGCACTCGGGAGGCAGAGGCAGGCGGATCTCTGGGAGTTCGAGGCCAGCCTGGTCTACAAGAGCTAGTTCCAGGACAGGCACCAAAGCTACAGAGAAACCCTGTCTCCAAAAACCAAAAAAAGAAAAAAAGAAAAAAGACTAGAGATTTGCCATGCCCCGTCTTCCCCACTACCACCTGTTGGAGTCAGGAGATGGGAGGCTTGTAGAGGGCCAGGGCACCAGTACATGGCATCGAGGGACAGGAAGGTAGCTTTCTCCAGTCATGGACATCCTGACTGGGCCTCTTATAGGGCCTGACCTGGTAGTTCCATTATCGCCCTTCCTCCCTCCCTCGTCTGCAGAGACAAGGATCAACTTTGACCCCTATGGATCTGAGGGATTGGGGTCACTTCCAGTAGAGGAGGTCCTGGGCAGCAAATCTGCTCTCGCCTGGGAAGTGGGAAGCAGCTGAGGGCTCGGCAACTGTGGGAAGCAGTCAGGTGCTTGTGCAGGCCTGCAGGCCGCTCAAGGCCGCTCGCTGGAGCCTCGCTTGCGCTTCAGCTGGATTTCCTGTGGCAGGAGGGGCTCTGACCAGAAGCCCCAGAGCTCTTTCCCTACAGTAGCTGTATCCTCCCTCCCTCCATCCTCTGCCTGGGTTGTCCCTGGTTCTGTAGCAGGAAACAGGCACAGGGAGAGACAGGGTAGCGCCACTCACCATGGAAAGGCAATGTCCTTTCTTCCAGCGACTTGAGAAGCAGAGCCAGTTTCCCTGGGGCTTGCTCTGCCTTAAAAAATTTAAACAGATCAGCCTTGCAGAGGAAAACAGCTCTGCTGCCTACCAGCCTGTTTAGCTCTCCTGCTGGGGAGAGGGCACCTTGGAGCCCGTTCCATAATAGAGAGCCTTCTCTATTCACCAGGTCATCTACCTTGCTGCAGCCCTCCTGACACCCTTTCCTTCTGCTCACTGTCCCGAATTCCTTCATCCCTCATTCCCACTAGGGCCAGCATTTTTGCACTGTTCTCTCCCTCTCCTCTCCCCCCTCCTCTCAGAGATTGAAGCAGAGCCTTCTATATGTACATGCTAGGCACATGCTCAAACCCCAGCCCCTGCTCTTACACGGCTTTTCTATGTGTCAGGACTGTCTTAACAGTCTACTGTGTGGTGACTCATTTGATGGCCCCTTAATTTGTGGGAGGACTATTATTATGCAAAAGAGAAATCTCACTTTAATGACTGAAGACAGGCACTACAGACCCGCAAAGAAGGCAGTTGGGAGCGACTGTCTCTGTCAAAAGGGTAAACACCTACCTTTTGTATATCACAAAGTACACGTGTTCAGTTCTTTTGCAAGACTCTTGCTGTTCTCCGGTAGCTCTGAACCAGAGCTTCCACTGGATCGGAAGAAGGATGAGGGAGTGAGGACGAAGGGGGCCAGCCTCCATTCTTCATGTCCCTTCTCTGTGCCATGACACTTGTTACTCACGCCAGCCTTCTTGACATTGGGCACTGGCATGTGGGAGCCTGGGAGGAGGCAGACCCTGGAACTGGGTTGAGGGGACTCTGTCCTGCACCTGCCTGTTCTTCCTCCTCCTGCCAGGAGCTCTTCCACCTTGTCCTCACACCCTCCACTTCCAGGGACCAGGCCAAACTCCACTCTCAGCTAACATGGGCATGAGTCCCACCGGCCGCTCCCCAGAAGTAACTTAGCTCTAGTCGATTCCTAGGAGGTGGCCTTGCTTGTTGTAATATGAGTGGCGGGGCTGCATCCCTAGCACCCTGGCCGCCTACTAGCTTATGCCCCGAAATAATTACACGGAAACTGTATTCTTTTAAACACTGCTTGGCCCATTAACCCTCTTCTTGGCTAACTCTCGCACCTGGACTAGCCCATTTCTAATGATGTGTGTAGCACCCCAAGGTGCGCTTACTGGGAAGATTCTAGCCTACGTCCATCCTGGGTCGGAGCTTCATCGCGTGTCTGCCCGGGAGACGGGAGCATGGCCTCTGCTCCAGAGAGCAGAGCTGTGGAGTCTGAGCTCACTTCCTCTTCCTCCCAGCATTCTGTTCTGTTTACTCCACCCACCTATGTTCTAACCAATAAAATGGGTCAAGGCAGTTTCTTTATTAGCCAATGACCTTCCTCCATCACTTGCTCATTAAGGGGTGGAAGTCCTGTGCTGGCTTGCTTTGTGTCGACTTGACACAAGCCAGAGTCATCCAGGTTGCTTTTGGTCACAGTGTCTCCTCACAGCAGTAGCAACCCTGACTAAAGCAAATCCTAATGTTGACCTCTGGCCTCTGCGTATGCACACATCTTTGCACAAGTGCAAGTGCAGGTGCTCACACATACACACAAACACACGCAAGTGAGCGGGAGGGGAGAGAAAGGAGATAAGGTCACTTGTCCGACACTGTTCATGTAAATTAAATAAAAGCATATACACAAATATGATAGTGTTTCCTGATAGACAAACTATAATCTAGGGGCTGGAGAGACTATTCAGTGGTTAAGAGCATTTGCTGCTTTGACGGTATTGATTCCCTGTACTCATATGGCTACTCACCGCTCTCTGTAACTCCTGTTCCAAGAGATCAGATGCCCTCTTCTGGCCTCTGTGGGCTCCTGCACTTACGTGATCACAAACACATACTCATGCAGGTTCACACACATACACATAAATAAAAAAATAAATAAGTAAATCCTGTATTTATTTATTTATTTATACAGTATTCTGTCTGCTTGTATGCCTGCAGGCCAGAAGAAGGCACCAGACCTCATTACAGATGGTTGTGAGCCACCATGTGGTTGCTGGGAATTGAACTCAGGACCTTTGGAAGAGCAGGCAGTGCTCTTAACCGCTGAGCCATCTCTCCAGCCCCGTTTTTTTTTTTTTTTTAAAGATTATGTGTGGACCTGGGAGGACTGGGAAATGAGTGTCATTGGGGTGCACTTTGTGAAATTCCCAAATAATCAATAAGAATATCATGCTGAGAAAAAAGATTATTTATGCCAAAAAATTGGTGAAACAGAAAAGTGCAAAGAAGAGGTTAAAAACTAGCCATGATCTTAACAAGTTCAGATAATCACCATTATAACTATGGAATATTTCCGCCTTACCCTGTCTCTAGGCATATATATGCCAAACAGACAATGGAAGCAGCTTGTGATTCTTTTGTATATATTTCTATGTTTTCTCTCTGTTTTGCTTCTATGTAACTTGAAAAATTAACATTGTAACAGAATTACGGCTTTTCCATTTCCTTAGGATGTTACTTTTAGCAATTGTATTAGGGATGTACCTTAATTTACTTAGTTATTTCTCTATTGTTAGACCTGAAAAAATATCCAGGGTCCAGCTTTTAGAAACAGTGCTGTCACTGATAACCTTGTACACACATTTTTCCTGCGGAACTGCTTTTTGACACTCAGTTAACTTCTAAAGGGTTACTAGAGTATAAACTTTGGTGCATGTCTGTAATGCCAGGATTCTGGAGAAGCCATGGTGATGAGTTTGGGGCAAATCTGGGCTACATAGTGACCTCATGTCTTTAAAAGTATGAAATTTAAAACAGGTCCTAGTGTCTGTTGCAGAATGCTACCTTTATATTGTGCTATATAAAATCTCCCCAGTCATAAGCTGAAACGCACCATATTTTGTAGAAAATTACTAACGAAAGGTGGTGATTGGAAGGAAGAAATGATGTGGGCCTTTTGTTTGTTTGTTTTTTGTTTTTGTTTTGTTTTTTTGAGACAGGGTTTGACTTGCTTTGAAGACAAGGTTGGCCTCAAACTCATGGAAATCCACCTGCCTCTGCCTCCCAGGTGCTAGGATTAAAGGTGGTACCACCACCGCCTGGCTTGTTTGTTTTTAAACGGGGTTTCACTGTGCAACCCAGGCTAGCCTTGAATTCAGTATATAGCCGAGGCTGGACTTGAACTCCTGTGCCTCTTGCTACTTCACAGGCCCATGCAGCCACACCCAGACTCCAGACTCTTCTTTTTGTTTATTTGTTTGTTCAAAGTATTCATTTTCACTTTATAGTGTGTGTGTGTGTGTGTGTGTGTGTGTGTGTGTG
>NW_004949102.1:5774698-5777569 GCF_000317375.1 Microtus ochrogaster | reverse complement strand
GAGAGAGAGTGTGCGTGAGTGTGGAGGTCAGAAGGTATGCCTGCAGAGTCCATTCTTGACTTCCACATTTATGTGGGTCCAGGTATTGAACTCAGGAGGCTTCACAGCATGCAGTTTTACCTGCTGAGCCACCTCACTGGCCCTGTTTTTGAGACCATGCTGGCTTCTACTCATGATCGTCCTGCCTCTGGGCTATGGCCACAATGTTGGCTTTAGCTAGAATCTTGTAACAAGTGTGGACAACTTTATCTAGTGTCTAGCCTTCCATGTTTGCCTTTGTCTTCACTTCTTCCCTTCTATCCTATGTCACTACCACAGACATTCGGCTTCTCATCCCTTTTCCAGCCAGATATGCCCAGAAGCCAGAATATGCCTTTCTTAAAGATTTTTGTTTTTATTTTATGTGTATGTGTGTGTCTTCTTGTCTATATGTGTGCTGTGTGTGTTCAGGAGCCTGTTAAGGCCAGAAGGGGTGCAGGATCCCTTGGAAGTGGAGTTAGTAAATTAGTCAATGTCATTTGATCTGGGTACTGGGAACTGAACCCAGAACCTCTACCAGAGGAGTAAGTGCTTTTAATTGCTGAGCCATTTCTCCAGTCCCAACTGTTCATCTTTTTTAGAAATGGAGTCTCACTGTGTATATTACATATGAGTTTTGGAAAAATTACTTCAAAAATTAAAAAAAAATCCTATTGAGGGTTGGATTGATGGGTTAGCAGTTAAGAACACTAGCTGCTCTTCCAGAGGACCTGGGTTTGATTTCTGGTACCATATGGCAGCTCACAGCAGTCTGTAACTCCTGTCCCAGGAGATCCAATGCCCTCTCCTGGCCTCCTTGAGCCAGGAATGCTCGTGGTTCACAGACATACATGTAGGCTGTCTTAGTTTATTGTTTTGTTTTTTTTTCTGCTGCTGTGGTAAAGTGCCATGACCAACTTATAAAATAAGGTTCTTTTTTATTTTTATTTTTGGAGACAAGGTTTCTCTGTGTAGAAAAGAAAGCACCTAACTGAGGACTTGCCTGCCTTTTCAGAGGACGAGCCTATGGTTATCACTGGGAAGCACAGCAGCGAGCATGTTGCTGGAAAGTGGCTGAGGGTTCACATGTTGAGACAACCGGTGTGGGACAGGGCTAACTGGGAATCCTGTGAGCATTTGGAACCTCGAAGCCCAGCCCCAGTGACACAGTTCCTCCAACAAGGCCACACCTCCTGATCCTTCCCAGACAGTTCCACCCACTGGGGACCAAGCATTCACATATAGGAGCCTACAGGGGCCGTTCTCATTCAAACTGACACACAGGCAAAATAGTCATACACAGAAAATAAAATCGCCCTGATGTTTTAATTAGAATAGTATGAAAATAGTAATCAAATTTGAAAGACTTAACGACCTTATAAAATATTGAAGTGCTCTATTCAGAAACAAGTTCTCCCTCTCCTCCATTTATCAAGTTCTCCCTCTCTTTCTCTTTTGGGGGAACAGGGTGTATTAGTCAAGGTTCTCTAGAGAAACAGAACTTATAGGATGAATGTGGTGTGTGTGTGTTTATATTTATATATGAGGGAGATTTATTAGAATGGCTTACAGGCTGTGGTTCAACAGAGGCTGTCTACGAACAGAAGTTCCAAGAATCTAATAGTTGTTCAGTCCACGAGGTTGAATGTCTCAGCTGGGCTTCAGTATATGCTGGAATCCTAAAGAAGCGAATGCCAACGCCAGGGAAGAAACGGGCTTGCCAGTGAGCAGAGCAGGCCAAGAAAGCAGCTTCCTTCTTTCATGTCCTTTACAGAGGCTGGCTGCCACCAGAAGGCGTGGTCTGGGTTAAAGGATCAGGATTGGAAGTGGGTCTTCCTGTTTCAAATGATTTAAGAAAAAAAAAAATCCCTCACAGGTGTGCCCAACCTTTTAGGTTTTAGTTAATTTCAGCTGTAGTCAAGTTGACAACCATCACACAGGGTCTCAGGGCACAGTCCTGTTTGATCTGGAGCTTGTTATATAGATCAGGCTGGCCTTGAACTCAGATTCACCTACCTCTCCTTTCCAGAGGCTGAGATTAAAGACCACTAGGCCTGACTTTATCAAGTCTTCTTGAATCCCAATTATATATATATATGTATGTATATACATATATATATACATATATATATATATATATCTTGGTGAACTTATTTCTTTAAATTGCCTATATTGAATGATATTTTTCTTCAAATTCTTAAGTAGCTTACTCTTTTCTAGTAATTTTCCAATTGTTTCACAAAATTCTGCGGGTTTTTTTTCTTCTTGTTTTTCTGCTGTGTCCATGTGTGAAGAGGCCAACAGACCGTCTCGGGTGACATTCTGCTTCAGCCTTTCCCCTCAGTCTTCTCCCCATGGCTTCCTGCTCTCCTGTCTTTCCTGCTTCTTTCGTTCTATTGCTTTGGCAGCAACCAGCAACACAAAGGTAAAACTCATCATGGATAGCAACCATCTCCACCTCTAACAGAGTGGGAGGAAGCCCTCTTGGATTCAGCTGCTCAGGGCAGGGCTAGCTATTCTTTTAGAATGGAAAGTCAGTTAAGGAACTATCTTCCATTATTAACTTTTACTGTCTTGAATGTCTATTAAAATAACCATTTTCCAATTGATATATTGGTCAATTGATAGTTGGCCAATTGATATATATTCCATTAATACATTTGCATTTTGTTGAAAGTAAATACATTTAGAAGAGCACATATAGGGCTGGAGAGACGGCTCAGCAGTTAAGAGCATTGCCTGTTCTTCCAAAAGTCCTGAGTTCAATTCCCAGCAACCACATGGTGGCTCACAACCATCTGTAATGAGGTCTGGCGCCCTCTTCTGGCCTGCAAGCATACATGCAAACAGAAT
>NW_004949102.1:5770607-5773943 GCF_000317375.1 Microtus ochrogaster | reverse complement strand
TTTGGAGCTTGTCCTGGACCTAGCTCTTGTAGACCAGGCTGGTCTCGAACTCACAGAGATCCGCCTGCCTCTGCCTCCCGAATGCTGGGATTAAAGGCGTGCGCCACCACCGCCCGGCCCAGATATTTTTCTTTCATAATTATGTGTGTATGTGTGTCTGAGTGTGAATTTGTGCTGTAACTGCAGTCCCCAAGGAGGTACTCCTCTGAAACTGGAGTTCCAGGGGGGCTGTGAGCCGGCCATGGGTGCTCAGAGCTGAACTCCATCCTCTGCAAGAGTGGTATGCTATCTTACCTGCTGAGCCATCTCTGTTACGCTCTTGAGAGGAGACAGGAGCAAGTGTTCTGAAGCAGGATGAACAGAGCACCCCACTGCCCCTACTATATTCCATCTGGATGTCCAAGGTCTGGTCCACAGTAAGTTTGGCCCATAAGGCCTTCCTGCAGTGAGCGCTGCGCTCCCAGGACTCCCGCAGGACTATACCCACTACCCGCTGACCACCACAGATGGCTCAGAGGTTAAGAGCATTGCCTGCTCTACCAAAGGTCCTGAGTTCAATTCCCAGCAACCACATGATGGCTTACAACCATCTGTAATGGGGTCTGGTGCCCTCTTCTGGCCAGCAGGCATACACAAGGACAGAATATTGTATACATAATAAATAAATAAATATTAAAAAAAAAAAAAGAAATGCTGCCAGGCACCTCTAAGAGAAGCTACAAAAAACTACCAGAACGTGAAGGCGTTGTCTAGCGTCTTCTCCTGTGGAGGTCAACATCCAGTACACTGTCCTTTCCTTTTGTGGTTGGGCCATGCCTCCTTCTTAGTGTTGTTAGAAGTGCATACAAATTTAGGGAAACCATTAAGGGTGTGTGTGTGTGTGTATGTGCGCGCGGGCGCGTGTGTGTGCGTGCACGCATCAAGAAAACCATTCCCTGAGTGGAAGAGGCCAGGAAGAAGTGGCTATTCCCCCTTGGTGGGGACATGGGCTTAGGGCAGAGAGAGAAGGATCCTGTAACTCCTGGTCAAGGAAAGGTAGATGAGCAGGTTTTCTTGGGCTGCCAGCCCCCAAATCATGACACAGAGACATATTAAGAGTCATGAATGCTCAACCTTACTTTAGCCTTGTCCCACTAGCTCTTATAACTTACATTAACCTGTTTCTCTTCATCAAATGTTTTGCTTCAGGGTTTTTTTTAAAAAAATATTTATTTATTATGTATACACTGTTCTGTCTGTGTGTATGCCTGTAGTCCAGAAGAGGCACCAGACCTCATTACAGATGGTTGTGAGCCAACATGTGGTTGCTGGGAATTGAACTCAGGACCTTTGGAAGAACAGGCAATGCTCTTAACCGCTGAGCTATCTTTCCAGCCCTGGTTTTTTTTTTTTTAACCTTTCTTTCATTCTGTATGTTCTACTTTCCTCTTTCTCCGTGTCTGGCTGACTGGCCCCAAGCATACTTCTCTCTCTCTCTCTCTCTCTCTCTCTCTCTCTCTCTCTCTCTCTCTCTCTCGATCTCTTTTTGAGCCTAGATTCCTCCTCTTACCTAATCTTTCTCCCTGCCAGTTTCACCTATCCCTCTACTGCCTAGCTAATGTCTGGTCAGCTTTTTATTAGACCAAACAGGTGCCTTAGGCAGGCAAGGTAAAAACAAATGAAACACATCTTTACATAGTTAAACAATTCTGCAACATAAACAAATGTAACACATCTTTGCTTAGTTAAACAAAAACTCTATTTCATAACAGGTTGATACTAATAAGAGTCAAGGCCAGGCTCACCAGGCATTTATCAAATTGGGTTATTTGTTTTCTTAATATCTAGTTTATTGAGTTCTTTATGTATTGGATATTAATCCTCTAATGGATGTAGAGTTGGTAAAAATCTTTTCCCATTCTGAAAGCTGCTGCTTTGTTCAGATGATCGTGTTCTTGCCATGCACAAGCTACTCAATTTCATGAGGTCCCATTTCTTTTTTTAAGTTACAACACTGTTTGGCCAAAAGCTCAGGCATATTTCTTGCTAGCTCTTACAACTTAAATTGACCCATTTCTCTTAATTTATGTATTGCCACAAGGCTGTGGCTTACCAGTAACGTTCTGGCATCTTTCTCCTTTGGCAGCAACATGGTGTTTCCTTGACTCTGCCCACTCTCTCTCTATCTATATCTCTGTTTGGATTTTCCCACCTGGATTTACTCCTCTAAGCCATTGGCTGAAACCGCTTTTTTTTTTTAATCAACCAATAAAAGCAACACACATACAGAAGAGCATCCCACATCATCTCCTCTTTTCTGTTTAACTAAAAAGGAAGGTTTTAACTTTAACATAGTAAAATTATATATACAAAACAGTTCTCAAGCAAGAATTATAGTTACATTATTTAGTTCATCTACATTTGACAAATTAAGGAGAATGCTCTATCATCTATCCTATCTTTGTGAGTCTAAAATTTTATACATAACTTATCTTTTATCACAACCAAGGAAAACTATAATTATAACTATCTAGTCTTCAACTCCATCAAAGACCCCAGAAGGACATAATATTAATGAGGTCTCATTTTTAATTGTTGATCTTAGTGCCTGTGCTAATGGTGTCCTGTTCAGAAAGTCTTTTCCTGTGCCAATGAGTTCAAGGCTATTCTCCACTTTCTCTTTACTTAGGTTCAGTGTACATGGTTTTATCTTTAGGTCTTGGATCCATTTGGAGTTGAGTTTTGTTCAGGGTGATAAGTATGGATCTCCTTAGATTCTTCTACATGTAGCCATCCAGATTGACCAAAAACATTTGTTGAAGATGCTGTCTTTTTTCCACTTTGTATTTCTTCTTTATCAAAAATCAGGTGTCCATAAGCATGTGAATTTATATCTGGTTTTCAATTCAATCCCATTGATCTACATGTCTGTTTTTATGTCAATACCACACTATTTTTATTACTATAGCTGTAGTACAAATCAGTGATATTTCCTAATATTCTTTTTTAAAAAATGCTGCAAGATCCCCTGCGGCAGTAGGCAGCAGAAATGTTGTAGGTCCCAAATGGTGGTAGCAGGCCATGTGGTGGCAGGCAGCAGGCTCTGGGAGCAGCCAGTCCCAGGCAGAAATGGCTGCCAGTCCCAGAGCGGTGGCCCAAGCCGTGGTGGTGGTGGTGGTGGTGGTAGTGGTGGACCACGTGGCAGCAGTGGCTGGTCCCAGGCAGGGAGACACATGGCGGGCAGGCAGGAGACAGAGACATGGATAGACACGACATGCAGGGTGAGGTTGAATATTTATTCAGGGGGTTATAGAAGAGGAAGGGTGAAGGGGGGAACAGAGAGGGAGAGAGAGAGAG
>NW_004949102.1:5746663-5770507 GCF_000317375.1 Microtus ochrogaster | reverse complement strand
AGAGAGAGAGAGAGAGAGAGAGAGAGAGAGAGAAGAGGAGAAAGAGACAGAGAAGGGGGGAAGCAGAGAAGTGGGGAGAGAGGCAGAAGCTAAGCTACCTCTCCGAGAGGAAGATGGAAAAGAGAGCGAGCTCAGGCTGGAAGCTGAAGATCAGCCTGCCTCAGGATGGGGGAGGGAGTGGACGTGGCTTGTCTCTTAAAGGGACCAAAACCATAACACCTCCTGCAATTACTTTATTATAGCTATCTTGGGTTTTTATGTTTCCATATGAGGCTGAATAATGTCCTTTCAAGATCTGTGTAGAATTGTATTAGAATTGTGGTAGGGACGACATTGAATCTGCAGATTACTTTTGGTAGGACAGCCTTTTTATTTTCTTTGTTTCTTTTTTGAGACAGGTTTTCTCTGTAGCTTTGGAGCCTGTCCTGGAACCCACTCTGTAGACCAGGCTGGCCTTGAACTCACAGAGATCTGCACGCCTTTGTCTCCCAAGTGCTGGAATTAAAGGTGTGCACCACCACCACCTGGCTAGCTTCTAATCTCCAGGCAAGCTTTATTAGTCAGAACACAAACAGAATGTCCCACAACAGTGTTATTTCCCTGGTTTCTTTCTCAGTGTTTGTCCTTTGTATCTAGGAAGGCTCTATTTTATGAGTTAATTCTATATCTAGCTACTTTGCTGAAAGTGTTTGTCAGCTGTAGGAGTTTCCCAGGGGGATTTTAGGGTCATTTATGTATACTATCATATCATATGCAAATAAAGATACTTTGACTTCTTCCTTTCCAATTTGTATCACCTTGATCTCCTTCAGTTGTCTTATTGTTCTAGTTAAGACTTCAAGTACACCTTTATCTTGCACCTGATTTTAGAGGAATGACTTTGAGTTTCTCTCTTGTTTAAGCTAATGTTGACTATGGGCTTGCCATAATCTGCCTTTATTATATTGAGTTTTGTCTCTAGTATGTATTAGGTATGTCTCTACACTCTCCAGGACTTTTAAAATGTTGGACTTCGTTAAAAGCCTTTTCTGTATTTAATGGAATGATCATGTGGTTTTTGTCTTCGAGTTTGTTTATATGGTGGATTACATTTATCAATTTATGTATGTTGAACCATGCCTGCACTTCTGGGATGAAGTCTACTTGATCATGGCAGATGATCTTTTGGATGTGGTCTTGGATTTGGTTTCTAAATATTTTGTTGAAATTTTTTGCATCTTGTTCTTAAGCGATATTGGTCTTTAATTGTTTTTCTTTGTTGGGTCTTTATGATAAAGTTTGGGTATCAGGGTTACTGTAGCCTCATAAAACTAATTTGACAATGTTTTTTCTGTTTCTATTTTGTGAAATAATTTGAGTAATATTGATGCTAATTCTTCTTTGAAATTTTGCTAGAGTTCTGCATTAAAACCATCTGGCCTTGTCTTTTTTTTGGGGGGGGGGAGACTAATGTTTTCTTCTATTTCACAAGAGTTATAGGTCTGTTTAAATTGCTAATGGCTAATCTTGATTTGACTTTGGAAAGTGGTATAAAGAGAGAAAATTATCCAGCTCTATAGTGATATTTCATTTGCATTTTAATAAATAAAGTTTGCCTAAAGATCAGAACTCAAAACAGCCACACTAGTTAGCCATACAGGTGAGCCAGTGGTGGCACACACCTTTAATTCCAGCAGCCACACTAGTTAGCTACAGAAGCCAGGTAGTGAGCCGGGTGGTGGTGGTGCACTCCTTTAATCCCAGCAATCGGGAGGCAGGTGGATTTCTGTGAGTTCGAGGCCAGACTGGTCTATAAGAGCTAGTTCCGGGACAGGCTCCAAAGCTACAGAGAAACCCTGTCTCAAAAAACAAACAAACAAAACAGCCAGGCAGTGGTGGTGCATGCTTTTAATTCCAGTACTAGAGAGAAATAGATGGGATGAGAAGGAACTCACTCTCTTTCAATCTGAAGATTTCATAGAAGTAAGAGCTGGCTGCTTTGTATTTCTGATCATCAGGTTGAACCCTAGTATCTGTCTCTGGGTTTTTATTATTTGAGCTGTGTAGAAATAGGAGCAGCTGGGCTGCATCCCCAGCATCCGGCCGCCCGCATGGCTAGCTTATGCCCTGAAATAATTACACGGAAACTGTATTCTTTTAAACACCTCTTGGCCCATTATATCTAGCCTTTTCTCGGCTAACTCTCACACCTGGACTAGCCCATTTCTTATAATCTGTGTAGCCCACGAGCTGGTTTACCAGGAATGATCTTAACCTGCATCTGCCTGGAGTGGGAGAACCATGGCAACTCTCTTATTCAGCTCCTTTCTCCCAGCATTCTGTTCTGTTTTCTCCGCCTACCTAAGGATTGGCCTATCAAATGGATCTAGGCAGTTTCTTTATTAATAAGAAATCACTCGCACATCAGAGCTGCACATTTCTTTTAGATTTTCCAATTTGGTGGGGTTCGGTTTTAAAAGTATGTCCCTATGATTCTCTGAATTTCCTCAGTGTCTGCTGTTATGTCTCCCTTTTTGTTTCCAGTTTTGTTAATTTGAATCTTCTCTCTTGTCCTTTTAGTTAATGTGGATAAGGGTTTGTCAATTTTATTGATTTTCTCAAAGAACTAACTCTTGTTTCATTGATGGTTTGTACTGGCTTTTGCTTGTTTGTTTCTATTTTGTTGACGTCAGCCCTGAGTTTGGCTATTTCCTGCCATCTGCTCCTTTGGGGTGTGACTTCTTTTTGTCCTACAAATTTCAGGTGTGCTGTTACTAGTATGGAATCTCTCCATTTTGTTATGTAGGCACTTAGTGCTAGGAACTTGCCTCTTAAAACATCCTCATTGTGTATCCTAAGTTTAGGGATGTTGTGGGTTCACTTTTAATTCTAGAAAGTCTTGGGCTGGAGAGATGGCTCAGTGGTTAAGAGCATTGCCTGCTCTTCCAAAGGTCCTGAGTTCAATTCCCAGCAACCACATGGTGGCTCACAACCATCTGTAATGATGTCTGGTGCCCTCTTCTGGCCTGCAGACATACAGACAGAATATTGTA
Source organism: Microtus ochrogaster (assembly GCF_000317375.1). Classification (NCBI taxonomy): domain Eukaryota; kingdom Metazoa; phylum Chordata; class Mammalia; order Rodentia; family Cricetidae; genus Microtus; species Microtus ochrogaster. The sequence goes on along the minus strand of NW_004949102.1, from coordinate 5,767,475 downwards.
TACATAGTAAATAAATAAATAAATAAATAAATAAAAATAGAAAGTCTTTCGTTTTCTTTCTTGAAAGAAAGAAAACGAAAAAAGGAAATGAAAGAAGGGCAACCATTTTCTATTCATTAGTGAGTTGTTCAGTTTTCATGAGTGTGTAAGCTTTCTGTTGTCGGTGGTCAGACAGGATGCATGGTGTTAGTTCAGCTTTCTGATATCTGTTGAGACCTGCGTTGTGCCATAGTATACATGAGTTTGGGAGGAAGTTCATGAGGTGTTGAGAGGAAGGTACTGTATTTTGTGTTTGGGTGAAATGTACTGTAAATATCTGTTGGGTCCGTTTAGTTTATAACATCAGTTAGCTTCAGAATTTCTATGTTTAGTTTTTGTCTGGATGGCCTGTCTGTTGGCAATAGTGGGTATTAAAATCCCCCAATCTCAGTGTGTGAAGGCCAATATATGATTTAAGGTACAATAGTGTTTCTTTTGCAAACTTGAGTGTCATGTTTGTTGCACATTAAGAACTGCAATATCCTCTCTTAGTGGATTTTTCCTTTGATGAGTATGTACTGCCCTTCCCTGTCTCTTCTGATCAGTTTTTTGTTTTGTCAGATATTAAATGGCTATGCCAGCCTGCTTCTTATGTTTATTTGCTGGGAATATCTTTTTCTATCCTTTTACCCCAAGGTGATGCCTATCTTTGATGTTAAGGTGTGGTTCTTGGATGCAGCAGAATGAATGCTCCATTCTGTTAGTCTGTGTGTTTTTATTGGGGAATTAACACCATTGATGTTGGTTGCTGTTATTTTGTATTTTGTCATTGTTGCTGTCGTGGTGGTTGTGGTGTGTGTGTGTGTGCTTGTGTTACCTCTTTTGATTTACTGGTCTGGGACTATTTATTCTCCTCATTTTCTTAGCTGTGGTTAACCTCTTTAGGTTGGAGTTTTCCTTCTAGTACCTTTTGTAGGGCTGAATTTGTAGACAGATATTGCTTAAATTTGGTGTTTTCTTGGAATGTCTTGTTTCCCCACCATCTATTGCAATTGATAGTTGTGCTGGGTATAGTAGTCTGGGCTGGCATCTATGGTCTCTTAGAGTCTGTAGAGCGTCTGTCCAGGCCCTTCTGGCTTTTAGACTCTCCACTGAGAAGTCAGGTGTTATTCTAACAGGCTGTCTTCACATGTTACTTGGTCTTTTCCCCTTGCAACTTTTAATATTCTTTCTTTGTTCTGCATGGTCAGTATTTTGATTACTCTGTGCCGATATGAACTTCTTTTCTGGTCCTGTTTATTTGGTGTACTGTCTGCTGCTGTTGTACCTTGATATGCTCATCTCTTCCTTCAGCTTAGGGAAGTTTTCTTCTATGAGTTTGTTGAAAATATTTTCTGGGTCTTTGATCTGGGTTTCTTCTCCTTCCTTTATTTCTAGTATTCTTAGATTTGATCTTTTCATAGTGTCCCAGATTTCCTGGATGATTTGTGCCAGGAATTTTTTTTTAAGATTTTAACAGTTTTTTGAAGTATCCATTTCTTCTATTGTGTCTTCAATGCCTGAGAGTCTTTCTTTCATTTCTTATATTCTATTGGTGAAGCTTGTCTCTGAGATTCCCATTTGAGTTCCTAAAATTTTCATTGCCAGATTTTCCTTGATTTGGGATTTTTTAAATTGATTCTACTTCCATTTTCAGATTTTGAGCTGTTTTATTCATTTCCTCCCACTGTTTGTGTATGTTTCATAGATTTCTTTAAGGGATTTATTAATTTCCTCTTCAAGGACCTTTATCATTTTCATAAAGGCTATTTTAAGGTCTATTTCTTATGCTTCTGCTATGTTTCAATACTCAGGGCTCTAGTGGAGATTTTGGCCTGTCATTGATTGTGTTTTTACATTGGTATCTAGGCATCTGAGTTCAGGAAGATTGTAACTCTAGGTGCTGATGCCTGGTTTTGTCTTTGTTGGAGGGGTTTTTTGTTTGTTTTTCTTCCTTGATTTCTGTTAGTTCTTAGAGAGTGATGGCTGTGTGTTGTCTGGTAGGAAATTCTTCTGGGATCATCACTGGGATCCCAGGTAAAATATGTTCCTAGGTATTGGGAGCGGATGCTAAGGATTGGGGATGTGATGGAGGTGGGTCTTGTATCTTATCTGTTGCTTTCATTGGTTAATTAATAAAGAAAACTGTTTGGCCCTAATAGGACAGAAAATTAGGTAGGCGGAGTAGCCAGAACAAAATTCTGGGAGAAAAAAGCCGAGTCACCATGATTCTCCCACCCCAGACAGACACAGGTTAAGATCTTTCCTGGTAAGACACCTCGTGGGTTGCACAGATTATTAGAAATGGGTTAGATCAATATGTAAGAGCTAGCCAGTAAGAGGCTAGAGCTATGGGCCAGACAGTGCTTAAAAGAATACAGTTTCCATGTAATTTTTTTAAGATTTATTTATTTATTTATTATGTATACAACATTCTGCCTTCATGTATGCCCACATGCCGGAAGAGGGCACCAGATCTCATTACAGATGGTTATGAGCCACCATGTGGTTGCTGGGAATTGAACTCATGACCTCTGGAAGAGCAGCCAGTGCTGTTAACCGCTGAGCCATCTCTCCAGCCCAGTTTCCATGTAATTATTTCAGGGTAAAGCTAGCTGGATGGCGGAACACAGCCCGCCGTTCATTACTACAGGGATGGGTTAGGAGGGGAGGTGCTGAGGAGGTCCCCAGGAGGGAGGAAATCAGGATGTTCCACCAGGATCTGCTCAGTCCCCTGGGAATGGGGACAGCGAGGAAGGAAAGGACATAGAAGGTGGTATCCCACAGAGCTGGGGATGAGACTCGGAGATTATATTGAATGAGAGAGAGAGAAGTGAAGATCTACAGGCAGTCTAGCTGCTTCCCTGGCTGAAGTTGCCTGCAGCTTCTCAGGGAATGCCTGCTGGAGCTGGGAATGAATAGGGAGAAGTTTGGAGGGGAGGATCTGGGTGATCCAATGGAGAAGGGACTGGGTGGAATCTGCTGAAGCAGATGGTCTGTTACAGAGCTGGGGATATGACTGGAGGGGAGGTGAAGATCTGTGTTTGCCTCCCTGCTTTGCTCTCTGAAATCCTTTGAGCATGCCTATAATTGGAAGGTGGGGGTGAAATGCTGATCACAGACTCTGAGCTCGGTTGGGTGTGGTGGTGCATGCCTTTAATGCCAGCACTTAAGAGGCAGAGGCAGGTGGATCTCTGTGAGTTTGCGGTCAGCCTGGTCTGCAGAGCAAGTTCCAGGACAGCCAGGGCTACATAGAGAGACCCTGTCTCTAAAATACAAAAGAAAACAAAAGCCCTCTGAGTTCACAGGTTGAGTTTGGTACTGTATGGTGATCCAGCTGGGCTGGCTTAGAGAGTCTTTTTGTTTTTGTTTTTTTGTTTTTTTTTTTTTTGGCTTGTGGAATGTTCCCAAGTAGAGTTCTCTAGTTTCCAGCCTGAAGAGAGAAAGGGATCTGGTTGTGTGAGAAGGATCAGGATCTCTGCATTCAGCATTCCAATGACACCTGGGCACTAAATCCTTTTCTTTTGGGAATGGTGTCTAAATTCCTAGGATGCCCAGGGCTCTGCCAGTCCAGTGCATCTTCTTTCAGAGGAAAACCCCACAGGCCCTACTGGGAAGGAAGGACCATTTCTTGGTTATTCAGAATTAGGGAAGAAACCCAGGGATCTAATTCTGGTTCGATTGGTCTTTCCTTCAGTCCAGGCTCCAGCAGTTCCTGAGGGTTTTGGATTGCCAGTTTCTGTGCCTTCACAGAAGAATGTGATGTAAATCAATCTGACTCCCAGTTTCCTTTCTGCCAGTTAGAGACAGCTTTTTGCTCAGGACAGCTAAGTCAGTAACGCATGACTGCCTGCTATCCTGCCTCAAGAGTCCTGTTGCTTTTATCTCCTTTCTTGCTCTTTCCATCCTAAAGTCTTCTTATTAAAGTTTTAGTATGGTTTTGGGAGGGAATGAAATTAGAGGAATGAATTCGGTCACCATTTTAACGAAGAGTCCTATCCTCCCTTTTCAATATCTTTGTAAAAAATATAATTCTTGGGACCAACCCTACTTGGTCATGGAGGATTGCAATTTGAATGTACTGGGATATGTTTATTTCTGCCTTTTCACTTAGAAGCTTTTAAGTGAACATGATTAGCAAGAAATGAGGCTTTCTGCTAGGGAAATTTAAAGAAAATGTCTTCAGTGGGACAACTATTATTATGCATATGAAGAAAATAGAGGCAGAATCTTCGTATGGCACCTCTAGGCAGCCTCTAGTGGACAAGGCAGCGGGGAACAGAGTACTGCCTTCCAGTAGGGACTGTAGGGACACCTACGCACGCACGCGGCATGTCTTTCCTAGTGTTTTGTTTGGGGACTCAGAATAAATCCCAGACTCCACCATTGGCTGACTGTGAGAGCATCTTTGGAGGCCTGATCTGATCTGGTATCTGTTGATGGGATGAGTTCCGTGATCAGAAAATGAGTCTCAGATGCTTTTCTGAAATGTGACACATTGCCCACCCGACCCCACCACCCTCCTCACCCCACCACCCTCACCACACTACCCCTCACGCCACTCCCTCCTCACCCCACCACCCCCTCACCCTCTCACCTCACCACCCTCTCACCTCACCACCCCTCACCCCACCACCCCTCACCACACCACCCCCTCACCCAACCCCCTAACCCCACACCCTCCTCACCCCATGCTCCTCTCACCCCACACCCTCCTCACCCCACCACCCCTTCACCCCATCACCCGCCCCCCGGCCAAATTACTATGTTAGCTCTCTGCTTCCCAGGGCAGGAGTAGATGATTCTGTCTGACTGTTTTTATTGAGACTGGTTCTCATGTTCCTTGGGCTGGTCTCAAAATCCCTATGTAGTCAACCAAGGTGGCCTCGAACTTGGGTCCTTTCACCCTTACCTCCTAAAGGGCAGGGTGACAGGCCTTTATCATCACACCCTGCACGATAGGGAATTCTTTTGTGGTTTTGTCTCTGTCTGGTTAGTTGGTTGGTTTCGTTTTTGAGAGATTCTCAACCTGTAGATCTGGTTAATGTCAAACTTTCAGTCTTTCTGTCTCCCAAGTGACAGAATTACAGGAATTTGTTATCATGTCTGTCTGTCTGTCTCATTGTGTGTTGTCTGGTTTGGTCTTGGACTTGGGTTCCTCCTTCTTTCACCCTCTTGAGAAACTAGGATTACTTAATGTCCATGCAATTTCTAGGTAATTCTTTTTTTATTTTTTTAAAGAATAAACTATTTTATTTTATTTTTATTTATTTATTTATTATATTATGTGTATAGCATTCCTTCCACGTGTGCCTGCAAGCCAGAAGGGGGCGCCAGGTCTCATTATAGATGGCTATAAGCCACCATGTGGTTGCTGGGAATTGAACTCAGGACCTCTGGAAGAGCAGTCAGTGCTCTTAACCTCTGAGCCATCTCTCCAGCCCCTGCCTAGGTAATTCTTAAACACCTCTCCCAGTCTACCTTCTAAAGCAGAGTGAGGGGCAAATGGAAAGGAGGTTTGGGGTCACACTCAGGACTGCGACCCCACAACACTTTTTCCCTCTGTGGCTTGTGATCCCCGATGAGGGAAAAGACTTACATTCTCCGTGGTGCCTGGCACACAGTAGGACTGATGTCTGCAGAACAGAAACTTTGGATAATGTGTGTAGTCCGGATTGGCCTGAACATCCCATGTAACTGAGGATATCCTCGAACTCTAATCTTCTGCCTCTGCCATAAAGGCTAGGATCCCAGGCAGGTGCTCAGTCTTCCGACACTTCTGGAAGAAGGAAAACGTGAAGGGATTTAGAGACTCCAGACAAATAAACAAGTCGCAACCATTTAGTCAGTGCCACAGTCTTTTCTGGCTTAGTGACAGCTCAGTCTTGGTCCCCACACTGAGCTAGCCTCCGCCTGGCTTCTCCTGCATTCATGTGAGGCTGGGTGGTCTCTCTCTTACCGGAGACAAGCTGTGATCCACCTCGCACTTGTCTCACGATTCTTTCTCACAGTCGTTTCTGAAGCTGAGTATTTTAAAGAGATTTGGGGGAGAGAGAGAGAGAGAGAGAGAGAGAGAGAGAGAGAGAGAGAGAGAGAGAGAGAGAGAGAGATGTTATGAATGGGAATTGAATTGACATTTGGCAGTTGGTCTACCAAGCGTAGGAGGCCCTCCTCGGTGGTTGTATAATGTTTGCAAACCACCAGGTGGTGAAGAAGAAAAGCACAGAACTGAGCAATCTTGGGAAATTTGGTAAATTCTGAGGACTTTCTTTATCTGTCTCTAAAATGGGAACATAGTGTTGTGATGCAGTGTTTTTACCCATTGTAAGGCTTAGCTGAGTGGATTTTATTGCCTAGGATTTTATTGCAAGGCTACCGTTGCATGTGTGTATGCACACGTGTGCATGTGTGTATGTATGTGCGTGTGCATGTGGTGTGTCTGTGTGTGTGTGCTCGCGCGCGCGCGCGTGCTCGCCCAGAACCCTCACCGGAGGGTGTTTCCCCAGAATGGCGAGCTTGTGGGTGTGTGCGCTGAGCGGCCCTCGGAGCGTGTGGTTGCTAGCGCCAGGCTGAGAACCAGGCGCCGGTTCTCCTGCCGCTGATTGGCAGCGCTGGGTGAATGAGTGCGCGTGGGGCCGGGGCAGCAAGGCAGCGGTGGCTCCGCGCTGCTGTGCGCGCCCGCCTGCCGACCGGGATAGGGGCGGACCTCGGGCGGCGGGCGGCGGGCGGCGGACCACAGGCGAGCTGGGAGGAGGGAGAGGAGGGCGGGCGCGGGAGGCGGCGGGGAGGGCCGTGAGAGCCCGGCTGTCGCGGGGCCCCGGCGCGGGTGTTGGGCCGGGAAGCCGGGCTCACAGCCAGGAGGCGGCGCCGCTGGGAGGGAGCGGAGTGCGGAGCACGAGCGGAGCCGGGCAGCCCACAGCCTGCTGAGAACCGCTGTGGGTCCTAGACCGGCCGGGGACAGTCCCTGAGCTTCGGGTCGGCTGCGATCGCGCGGCAGTCAGAGGCTCTGGGCTTGAATCCCCGCACTGGAAGCAGCGGAGATAGGGCGAGACTTGCAGAGCCTTGCCCAGCTGGCGCCCGCTGAGACAGAACGCCCCTTCTCCCGGGAGTTGGCCCCGAGGACCCGCCGGAGCGAGAGGAGCAGGTCCGTTAGTCCGGACTGGGGGAGCGGGGGTGTGGTGTGTGCGCAAGCGCGTGTGCATGTGTGCCTGCAAGGGGTGGGTGTGTAAGGGGCGTGGGGGATGATGGAGATGATGGTGTGTGGTGTATCAGTACAGTGTGGTAGGGTTGTTTGTGCTTCTGACAGCAGAGGAGGAGGGAGGGAGGGAGGGGGAGAGGGGGGGAGAGGGAGGGGAGAGAGAGAGAGAGAGAGAGAGAGAGAGAGAGAGAGAGAGAGAGAGAGAGAGAGAGCCCATGTAGGAAAGGAAGGGGCTCAGCAGGGTGGAGCGTGTGTGTGTGTGTGCAAGAGTGTGTGAAGGGTGTGTGGGTGAGTGTGTCACGGGTGCTAGGTGAGGCTGTGTGTGTGATGTAAGGGTATTGGGTGCACGTGTGTCCCTGGTTCACCCTCCCTTCCTCCACCAGATGTGTTCTTGGGAGGGGGCAGTAGCCTTCCGCAGCTGCCCTTGCCCAGCTTGCCTGCCTGATATCCTCTCCCAGGGAGCCAGCAGGGGTTAACTGGTCCTTCCCTCAAATACTCCTAGGGTCAGGCGGAGGGTAACAGCAGGCCAAGCCCCCAGAAAAGGCTCCGAGATCAAGGCCAGCTAGTCACCCTGCTTCCCTGGCATAGCCTGAGTAGCCTTCCAGCTCAGATCACTCTGGCTTGTGTTCTATCCTTCCTGAGGGCCTTGTGCTCCAGTGCTTTCTCTCACTGGGATTGGAGATGGGGGACTCAACAGGGAGGGTTTGCTTTTTTTGCCGCCGTATTACTGGAACAGTGGTTGGCACACAGTGGGTCTCTGTAGATGTTTGAGGGAGGAAGGAAGCTGGGCGCTGGGCGCGGTGGGATGGGGGTGGGGTGGCGGGGGGAGAGGATCTGCATCTGAGAGGCCAAGTTGATTCTCTAGGCTCTGGTTAAGGATGAGGCTACTGCCTATAGTCAGACTTCAGTCCCCCTTGTGGGAAGGCTGGGTACTTGTAGAGGAGGGGGGTGCAGAGAGGAGATTTGTACTGGAGCCTGCAGGTAGTGGAAAGGGCTGGCAAGAAGAGTTGCTCCTCTCAGCAGAACCTTTTGCCTCTTGCTCCTGTGCCTGCTTCTCTGTGGTTAGAACCTCTGCCTAGGGCGTCTGATCTGGGAAAGGAAGAGGGTGGTAGAGGCCCGCGCTTACAGGACTTCTCCTCCCTCTAGGACCCTTGAGCCCACCAAGTGTCTAAGAAGTGAGCCTCCTGCCCACCCAGGCTGCTGCTCCAGGTGGAGCCATGGCAGCCCACTGCTGCCTGGAGTTGGGGTTGTTCTGCTGGGTCCTGCTGGCCGTTCCTGTGGGTCCCCAGCCTGCTTCCTCTGCGCCTGGTGGCCCTCTCACCACTCCGACCCCACCACCCCAGAGTGAGGCCTCCATGCTGTCTCTCAACCTGGGACTGAACTTCAAATTCCATCTTCGGGGACCTGCTGCTGTCTGGGGGAGCCCTGTCACAGAGACTCACCCTCTTTCTCCTGGGCTAGGCCAGGAGTCTGAGGGAGAGGTGGAAGGCGAGTTGAGGACTGATCCCCTTTGGGAACTGCTGGTGGGCTCTCCTGGGAACTACCTCCCCGAGTGGGGTTCTGCTGATGGCAGCTCCACACCCTGGGCCTCCTCCCTGCCTCCTGAGTCCACATCCCCCCTGTCAGGGCCCACCAAGCGGCCCACTGCTCCCTCTCAGCCTAGGCTGGGCACTGTGACCTGGGCGACTGCTCTGACAGCTACAGCACCTCCAACCAGTCCTCCCAGGCCTCATCAGAGTGAGCTCGAACTGAAGTTTGGTGTGGCACTGAGAGCAGGTGCAGCCCCCACTCTGGGTCATCGGTCACTGCCCCTACTGCCCAGCCTGCGGGCCAGCCTGGCAGAGATTGCTGGGCGCCTGGGACCCTTTGGTAAGTAGCCACCCCATGTGAGGCGAACCCCTACTGGGCATCAGTTGATAATATCCGCTGTCCACTAGCAGACAGGAGACAGCTTCAGCCCGGACTCTTTTTTGCAGGGTTCTTTGGTACTACTCTGTCTCCACTACGGAATTTCTCAGGCCACAATTTCCCAGGCTCAACAGCACAGCCAAGCTCTGCTTCTCAAGTGTCAGATTCTCCAGGTGAGAATTTTGCTAGTGTTATTAATTGTAATGTAAATATATGTGTTTTCCAATGATCTTAGGTGACCCCTAGGAAGGGGTCGAGACCCATAGGTTGAGAACCACTACTCTAGGTCAAGGGCTAATGCTCCCTGGAGAAGCAATCTTAGCTATATTGACTCTGATTTGGTGCCTGCAGTTTAATTCATGGTTTGCATGTGGCTATAGTTCCTGGGGCAATGATTTCCTTGGGACAAGCTCTGGAGGAAGATAGAACTTTCTCCAGAGCCCCCAAAGCCACTGCCGGCTGGTAGGATGACACTTGAGCCCTGTATGCTCCTGTTACAGGACTCTTTGGTACCACTCGGTCCCTACCCCCTCCTCTTCTGGAAAGAGAGTTCTCAAACTCAAGCCTGCCAGATTCAGAGGCTTCTGCAAGCTCTGCCACCATCAAGACAACACCAACGCAACATGGTAAGCACACAAGCCATTTGAAATAGACACGCTACATGTCACACACTCAGCAGTGTCCCGGGGCCTTTCTGTGTCATTGTCCCCATAGCCATACCACAGTTCACTTCACCATCACCATGAGAAATTATACATTAATGATCTCACAAGGATTGGTTGGGAAGATGCCACATGGCGTTAGGTGAGGTTCTCTGAGATGATTGCTGCCATAGGCAGATCAGGACAGGAAGAGAAGCCAGGGCTGCTAGCACAAGAGTTACTTCATGATTTCCACAGCATTTCCACTCATCCCAGCCTCCACGCTGGGTGCCTGATCTTCCTTCCTACCACCGTTCCACCCAGCCTTGGGGTTTTCTCCTCTGCTGTTTGATCTGCCATGACATGATGTCAGACCTGGGCAGAGCTGAACCCTTCACAGAGGAGACGTTAAAGAGGAGGCCGTGAGCAGACAGATGCCACCTGCGGTCAGGGAGCCTTTCAGAACAGGCACCTAGACAGGGGCATGTGGAGGAAGCATTTGCCCTCTTTCTTTGAGCCCAGGTCTTCTCACTTATCCAGTGTCTGATAATGGTACATATTTTTTCTTTTGTTTGTTTGTTTTAGAAACACTGATGTCTCTAGACTGTGTAAACCCTAGCTGGATACCAAGTAGAAACTCATTAAACAGTAGCTTCTTAACTTGCACTGCATCCCAAATACACACTCAGACTCAGCCTTTCAGATACCCCGGCCTTGACCCCACCTGATGATGGGATTAACAGAGTTCCCAGGGCAGAGGGCACAGGTGCCCAAAGAGAGGCTCTGATAAATGAGGCAGTGGGCACCACGAGGAGGGACTCCTAGCCCACCTCTGCTCTGCTGAAGACTTCCGGTATCTGTGAAGCATCTAAGCCACCCTGTACTGTGCTCAGTCATGGATGCCCTGGCTTCCTGACCATGCACTGTATTTTATGGCTGTCTTCAGCCATCGTCACAGTGGTCCCTCTGAGGTGTAGAAGGAACGGCCACTGCCCTGTGGAGCTAGAGTGCAGCGGTGGCAGGATCTGCTGTGGGTGGGGGGCAGTTCTGTGCCTCAGGGGATAGATGCTGGCTGGCATTCTGTCAGCCCGGGTGACAGTGCTGGCCAGGCAGGTTTAATGAGTCTGGACAGTATCAGAGGCAGTCCAGCCTCACAACCCCCATCTCCCTACCTCCTCCTCCTGGTGGCTGCAGGAACCCAGGCTCTTCTTGCTGCTTCTCTTACATAAACCCAGAAGCCTGGGTCAATCCTTGCTCAGAGAGAGAGAGAGAGAGAGAGAGAGAGAGAGAGAGAGAGAGAGAGAACTCATGTAGCCCAGGCTGGCCTCAAACTGGCTTTGTAGCTGAGGCTTGCTTTGAACCCCTGATCCTCCTGCCTCTACCTCACAAGTACTGGTATTTCAGGTGTGCCCTACCATACCAAGCACCCAAGGATCTTTCTTTTTTTTTTCTTATTGATTTTTATTGAGCTCCACATTTTTCTTTGCTCCCCTCCCTGCCTCTCTCTTCCCCTTCAACCCTCTCCCAAGGTCTCCATGCTCCCAATTTACTCAGGAGATCTTGCCTTTTTCTACTTCCCATGCAGATTAGATCTATGTATGTCTCTCTTAGGGTCTGCATTGTTGCCTAGGTTCTCTGAGATTGTGATTTGTAGGATGGTTTTCTTTTCTCTATGTTTAAAAACCACTTATGAGTGAGTACATGTGATAATTGTCTTTCTGGGTCTGGGTTACCTCACTCAAAATAATGTTTTCTATCTACATCCATTTGCCTGCAAAATTCAAACTGTCATTTTTTTCCTGCTTGTAGTACTCCATTGTGTAAATGTACCACATTTTCCTTATCCATTCTTTGGTTGAGGGACATTTAGATTGTTTCCAGGTTCTGGCTATGACAAACAATGCTGCTATTTATGTAGTTGAGCACATATCCTTGTGGCATGTTTTAGCATCCTTTGGATATATATAAATTACTGGGTCTTGAGGAAGGTTGTTTCCTAATTTTCTGAGAAATCACCACACTGATATACAAAGGCCAAGGATCTTTCTAACTGAAGTGACATTTACCTTGTGCCACATAGACATAGGGCTGCTTTGCACTGGGCCCCCTTTTCTTGGACCATAGCTTATATTCAACCCACCTACACATTGACAATTATGGGTTCTACCGTATCCAAGGATTTCAGGCCCATTGATAAGTCCTCCCTGCTCTCTCTCCCTCTGCTCCCTGACCATACAAGCAGGCCTGGGCTATTCCCTGGGACATCTACTTATTAGATATTTCCAGTGTCACTGCTGAGACTATGAGTCTCCACAATGCCGGGGCTGAGGGTAGGGAGAAAGACGCAGCCAAACCCTTAAATGGGCTGCAGCTTCCAGCCTCCAGAGTTGATTCCTCGGCCCTTTGATCTTGGTGCCTGGTGGATAATCAGACCTGGCTTTTCCAGGACCAAGCTTCTCCTCTCCCATCCCCCACCTCGACCAGCCCCACCTCACCGATTACTCATGTTGACGTCCCATCTCTGCTTTTCTCTCACCCCTGAGGTCAAGGGGCCACAAGGACAGGGTGGAACCTCCCCTGAAGGGGTGGCCTGCTCAGGATCTATCTCCTGGGAATGCAGGGAATAGGGGAGCTTTAGGGAACACTCAAGGCTTTTTGTTTCATAGGGAAATACACTTGGAGAGAAAAGAGATGAGGTCAAGTGGACTCTCCACAGGCAGAAGCTAGGCGATCTCCTACCTGCCTCCATCCACACTTGGCCTAGAGGGCTCTCTGGGCAAACTCTGGTCCTCAGGAACGCTGTTCCAAACCCAGAAGTCTGTCTTGTCACTTGAGCTGTCCTTGTGCTTTGATTTTCTACGCTGCATTTTGTAAACGTTGACATTTGCCCTACTGACCATCGTGTTTGAGGACACGACACGGGTGAGACATGGGGTTCGTGTGGCCCGTAAGTGAGAAGTGGATGTGCTCTGTGGGAGCACGTGTCTGTGTGGTAAGCAGGGGAGAGGCTGAGGATGCCAGGCTGGAGCTCACTATGGGCTCCTGGGCAGGGAAGGGCCAAATGAAACCAAAGTAATCCGGTAACTTAGTAGCAGCTGGTTGGATCAGGGCATGGGAAGGGGCCAGAACCAAGGGTCTCAATCCTTTCTGCTCTTCACCGACTTCCCTTCCCCCAAGGGAGGTGGGAGATGAAGGGGCTAGAGCATGAGTTAGCAGACCCCAGCAAGCTCAAGGAGCTCACTTATTTAGATAGCATGTTACCCCACTATGATCTCCCTAATTGTTCCTTTTGGGGAGCTCAAGGCCACCCTCTGAGACCCAGAGGAGTTCATCCCATACTATCTTGTATAAAATAGGAGTAGGGTAAAGAGACATACATAGCAAGAGCCTTACACTAGAGGGTATGAATGTGGTTCCGTGGCAGAGCATGGGGATCAGAGGAGAGAGTATTTAACATGAGCCTGGCTTAGTAGTTTATGCTGTAGCCCCAGCACCCAGCGAGATGCGGCACAATGATTGTTGTGAGTTAAGAGGGCAACCTGGTCTACAAAGTGAGACCCTATCTCATAAAAATAACAAAACAAACAACGAAAAAGTCTTGTGGCTAAGTCAGGTGGGAGGGGGTGCTGGCTAAGCACTGGGGTGTAGTCTGTGGGAAGGACACTTAGTAAGAAATTGTGTTCTCCTTAGAATACTAGGGCAGGGGAGTCTTCTTCCCGTTCTTCATGTGTACGCATGTGTTCATGCATGTTCAGTGAACAGGGACAAAAGAGTATTGAATAGGGACAGGTGAAGGACTGTTCTAGTCCTAGACATGGTTAGGAGTCAGGTGTGTGTGTGTGTGTGTGTGTGTGTGTGTGTGTGTGTTGGGGGAAGAGCAGCCTATTGGTACTGTGGAAGAGTGTATTGTGGGAAGGGATGCAGGGTGATGCTCAGATCTGGGTTCTGGAACTATGACTGTTTGGGACCTTGGGAAAGTCCTTTTGCAGAACTTCAGTTTCTTCGTTTGGTAGACAGAGGATTCTACTAGTGAATGGAAACGACTCAGTGTCTCCCACATGCCGCCAATCACTTAAGCGTGGAGATTCATATGTGTGCGAAGGAAACGAAAACTTCTTTTGTTGCATGGGGATTGTTCTGGAGGGGGCAGCCACACAGTTCCTTCCAATTGCAAACTTCTTTTTTTTTTTTTTGGTTTTTCGAGACAAGGTTTCTCTGTGGTTTTGGAGCCTGTCCTGGAACTAGCTCTTGTAGACCAGGCTGGTCTCGAACTCACAGACTTCAGTAACTTCTTAAGGTTTTCTTAAGAAAACCCCTCCCCCAGCCCAGTAAAATCAAGAAGCAATGGGAGGGTGAGCAGTGGATAGATGGGAGGAGAGTGATCGCAGAAAGCTTCAGCCTGGAGGGTGGGGTTCTGGGAGGAGAAGGGGAGAGATGAAAAACAGGCTCCTTAAAGATGTACTCAGATTTCTAGCTGAGGGCTGGCAGTGTGTGTGTGTTGGGGCGGGGGCGGGGTGGGGAGGGGGAGGCAGGCTGCTAATGGCTTCAGCCAAATATCTTCTGTCCACAGACCCCACTGTCTCCACTTCTGTTCCATATGAACCCTTTCCTGCCAGTTCCGGGAACCCTTCAGAACAGCCTGAATGTGAGCCAGATTCTTGTAGTGAGCCAGACTTGCCCGATGACTTGGGGCAGCCTCCTGCCTCTGCTCTTCCACTTTTCTTCTTGACCCTGGAGGCCGATTGGGCAGAGGCCAAGGCTCGCTGGGGCCTGGCCTGGGAAGCCCATGTATATGGGGCAGGAGCGCTCTTCGGCCTGGTGGCCCTGCTGGCTCTGTTGGCTCTGGCCCTTTTGCCCTGGCGTTGCCCTCCCGGCACCCCCTGCCTGGCCTTGCTGGATCTGCTGCTGCTTTCGGCCGGGACCACTCGGGCCTTCCCTCTCTTCTACGACGCCTACGGGCACCGCGACCGGCTGCCGACCCTCGCCTGGCTGCTGCTGCAGGACCTTCCACAGCCCTGCCTAGCCGCAGGCCTGGGGCTGGCTTGCCTGCTGCTGGCCCGGCCGCGCACGCCGAGGTGCCCGGCCGGCTTGGCTGCGCTGCTGCTACTGGGGCTGGGGCTGGCGGCCGCTGCCACCCTGGGAAGCGCCGTGCACCGGCCACTGTGGCCGCTGCGGCTCGCCTCCCGCGGGCTGCACGCTTTCCTCGCTGCCTTCCTGTCGGCGCTCCTGCTGGCCCTCTCTTGCTGGGGCGGCCGCCGGCGGCGACCCGGAGCACCCCTGGGAGGGTCTGGCTTCAAAGGCGCTACGCCTGTCCCGCAAGTGCGCAGCCCCTTCGCCCCGCGGGAGTCCTGGAGGCGCGCGGCGCGCACAGCCCCGGTGGCCGGTACCTTTGGGCTGCTGAGCGGAGCCCTGCAGGGCTACGAGGTGCTTCACGCCCTGGGCTACGGCACCCAAGCAGGTTTGGAGGGGCCCTGGCCCTGGTGGGCCTTCCAGCTAGGGCTGCGTCTGGGCGAGGTGGGTGTTGCTCTCCCCTTGGCACTGCTGGGCCTCTACCCCACGCTCTGCAACCCGCGCGTGCCAAGGCGCTGCTGGGCCAAACTCTTCCGATTGTCGCCAGGACACGCTGCTCCGCTGCTGCCAGGACGTTGGGTCCCTGGGGCCCGAGACAAGGAGCCCCTGGGTAGCGCGATCGCGCGTGGGGATGCAGAGCTGCTGCAGCTGTGTGCCCTAGCGGGCCCGGGCCCCGACCTCCTACTCCAGGGTGGCGGGTGCCGGGGCTTCGAAGGTGCCGGAGCCAACGCAACGCAGTCACCAGCCTCCTCCCCTAGCAGCGATTGCACGGTGGACTTCCGCCCGCCCTCACCGATCAACCTGCGGCGCAGCATCGAGGAAGCCCTCTGCAGTGAGGCGCTTTTGGCTCCTGGCCTCTTTCAGGGAGTCACTGCCTTTGGGGAAGCCCTACCTGGACTCGGCCTCTACCGCACCGTCTCACTGGGGAACAAGACAGGAGCCGGACCCGGTGAGAGGTCGGAGAAGGTCCCTGGATCACCAGCGCCTCCTGAGCTCCCTTCCCCTGGGGCCTGGCCCGCAGGCAGCAGCGCCTCATCTGGCTCTCTGTGTGGACTCTCAAGGGACAGCTCCTCCATGCTTCTGTGTTCCAGCCCCGACAGGCCTCCACGCTGTCCGCTAGTCTGCGTTCTCAGTCCCCCGCGGCCGTCGGGAAGCAGCCCCAGCCTCCCAGCCTCAGGATCCTACCAGGCCCTGTCCCCACCCTCCCGTGACTCCCCTGAACATTCTGAGTTGCAGGCTGAGGAGGCATTGCTGCATGAGCAATTCCTGGATGCCTGCCGACAGATTGATGAGCTGAGCGTGGGTAGCGACACCATAGACCTGTGAAAAGGCGGCTATCTCAGCCAACCCGTTTGCCCCCGCTTTTTTTTTTTTTGGCTTCTAATCTGCCCAAGACCTGCACACTGTAACCATTCCCCAATTCTGCCTGGTTCAGATACCTCTTTTTGATTCCTCCTCATCCAGGGGCCCCTGGGTGGGTGAGTCAGCAACCAGGTTCTGTGGATTGGGAATCAGTGCCAACTTCTCTGGAGCCGTGGGTGCTGATGCCCTCAGCTGCCATTTTAGGCTGGCAGGGTCTCACTTTCCTTGGCCTTCACCAGCAATAAAGCTCCAAGGTGCTCCACTCCTGACCAACCCCACTCCTACCCCGGTGCTGAGTGAGACAGCGATCCTCAGAAGACCGAGGACCTTGTCTGGGCTCCGTACCCATTTGTGCCATCCTCCTTCATGGTACCATCCCCTGTAGCTCATCCAAGAGAACGTACAGCAGCTGGGTGGGAAATGGGCATTTTCAGAGTCGATGTATCAATAAAATATTTTCAGAGGAGATTGTTTCCACCTTCTTGGAGGAGCTTAAAGGGAGCTACAACTTCAGCAGCTCCACCAGAAGCGGAAGTGGAGTGGGTCTGCCTCAGACTCCCGGGGACCTTCCCACAAAAGTGAGGATTCTTGTGGTGAGCGAGTCCTGAGAGCAACCCCTGGAAGCTGCCCATCTGACTGCCAGGCTAGTCTTTTCCTAGAGGATACCGTCCTGAGAGGTGGGGGCAGGGCACTTGAGCCCTTGGTGAAATGCCTTTGATCCTCAGAGCCTGGAGTCAGGTTTTGGGAGACAGCTTCCTCTGAGCTAGTGAACCATAAAGACCTTCATGGAAAAATGGCCACACCTGTTAAAGGGCCCGAGTGCCTCAGGTTAAGCCATCCAAATTCCCCTGAGAATTTACAAAGACGAAACTGCTTTTTCTCATCAACAGGGCCTCTTAAGCTGGGCTCAGGAGAACCCCGGACCCCTTTCCCACAGAGCTCTCATCTCTGATCCTCTGAAGAAAGTATGTCTCCACTGCCCATCTCTTGCCACTGCCCCAGGATAGTCCTCAAAGCAGAGCTCAGGACGCGGAGGCCAGTGAGCACATCCAGCCACCAGAAGGAAGCATCCCTCCCTGGAGCGTTTAGCCTTCAGTTATAACTCCCTCTGCATTTGTCATTTGGCTAAAATGTAATGACTTGTAGTGGCACAAAGGGTCTTGGATCAGGTTTGAAAGTGAAAAGCTGGCAGTGTTTGGCAGACCTCCTGCATATCAGAGAGACCTGCAGGGGCATACACATTAGGCTCAAAGTGGGAAAAACCAGGAATCTTAGTGATTGCACACACTCGTGCACACACACATATCTCCCCACCCAAACTTGGATCATCAACTAATGGGGATTGGAGAGAAAAGGCAAGGAGCCAAGAGAGAAGCAGGAAGGGAGGTGAAGAAGCCCCCCAAGGCTTTTGTTCCCTGCAAACAAAGATCTGTTGTGACTGAGGAGAGCATCGGGGTCCCAGACCTCTGTGGAGGTCCTCAGAGAGAGGAAGGAAGACAGGGACGTCTGAGGGAGGGTAAGAGTCCTGGTGGCGAAGAGAAATGGAGGCAGTGGTGCAGATGAGACCGAGGCATGAACCTGGAGTGCTCCCGACCGTGCCTGCTCCGTCGCTCTGCTCAGCAGGGCTCAGAAATTCTTGCTGCATCCTCACTCTGGGCTATGGCCCAGAGAACTGCCAGCTTCCTAATTACAGGCATTTCTCACTGGTGTCATAGTGGCTGCAGTGGGCTCAGAGCATTGGCACTGCATTATGTCATGCAAGGAATGCTTGCTGCTCCGGGAAACTGGTCTCCTCACCCCATTTCCTCTTCCAGCTGCTGGTTTCTCGTCCGCATCTGCCCAGCTCCCCGTCATCTCTTCCTCATGCTCATTCTCTCCAGCTGCTCTCTCTTGCTCATTCTCCTCACTGAACCCGACTGGCTTCATGTACTCCCCTCCCCTGAGCACAGCCGTCCAAATCTGGAGCTTTCCCCATTCAGTCTGTCTCTGTTTCTCTCTCTCAGACACTTGTTTTTGGTCTGAAAGCTCTGAATGCAGCTGATGAGAAAGGAGGCCAAAGGAATATTTCTCATTACTCACCACACTTTGTTGATTTTCTTTCAGAAGAATTACTTCTAGGGTTGGAGAGATGGTTCTGCAATTAAGAGAAATTTCTTTTATTCCAGAGGGCCTGGGTTCCAATCTCAGTACCCACGTTGGGCTGTTCACAATCAAAAGTAACCAGCTCTAAGTGATCTGACACTCTCTTCGGACCTTCATGAGCAGCTCTCTCTGCACACACACCCATACACTCACCTGGAAAAGATTTCCTTTAGCCCTTTCATTTACAAAGAAGCCAAGGCTTCGGTAAGCCCCACCCTTTTGTCTTGGGCCTCATCCAAACCAGGCTTCTCAGGAGGAATACAGGTCGATCCTAAAACAGACATCCTGCAGCTCCAACTCTTGGTACTGGGAGGTACTGAGAGACAAACTTTCATTCATTCATGAGTTCATCCACTCCATATCCAAAGATATTTGTCAAGCTGGGTGGTGGTGGTGCACGCCTTTAATCCAAGCACTTGAGAGGCAGAGGCAGGCGAATCTCTGTGAGTTCGAGGCCAGATCTAGGACAGGCTCCAAAGCTACAGAGAAACCCTGTCTCAAGAAACAAAACAAACAAGCAAACAAAAACACCAAAACAACCCCCCAAAACCCAACAACAACAACAAAATGCATTTGTCAAATGCTCACAGTGTGTCAGGTAATGAGAACAAAAGAGCAGACAAGGGCAGAAGCCATGGATGTGACACTTGAGGTCTCGTGGAGGAAAGGCCAGCACTAGTTACAGGAAGTCACTAATAACACAAGCGATTATTAAAGTTGTGAGAAGTGGGAAGAACAAGCGCTAATATTTTAGAAGATTTGGCTTATGGGGAGATGGAGGAGTGGAGCCAGAGGGATGGGGCCTGAGAAAGGCTGGCTAAGAACAGCCCAGGCTTCTCTTCCCTCTTTCGCAGTCTTCAACACGTTGATGGATGAGGGATAGGCCGGCAGTTTATTTCCCTTGGAAGCCACCTCGCAGGGTCCCGTGACTCCTGCTATTTAATAAAGAACACTGCATGTGTCCTGAGCAGATGGATGGGCAAATATTCCTGACTGAAGAACCATGCGCCCTCCCTGATATGAACGGATAGAAGGGGATGCAGCAGGAAACAGACAGGGGTTCACATATGAGCAAAGGGGAAGACAGAATCAGTTTTACTGTGTATTCGCCCAGGGACACAGACCTACAGTATGGGTGTTTGCTGCCCCCTGATGGACATAGGGCGTTTAGTCTTTGCTCATTAAGGAAAAATTGTATTTAGGGTATTTAGAACATTTGGGGGAAGAGGTTCAAGTGGATATGAAACTCCCCTATAGCTACAGCAGCAATGACTGGTTCCCAAAATTTACAATTTAGTATTTGAGGATAGAATTTCGATCTTACAGCGGTGGTGGGATGGGGGGGGGGGAGGAAAGAATATGGAATCTCAAACCAATTTTATTTAAAAGATTCTATTTACTTCTTTTGCCCATTTTACTGTTTATATTGGATAAGATTGGCTTAGTAGTAACCTTGACAATCTGTTTTTGTATTTCAATGTCTTTTCTCTTGATTTATCTATTTAAATTTAACTGTGGTATGGGTTCTTTTTCCAAAAGCACATATTATTTATTGAAGCTAGCTAAGGCTTCATAAATTTCATGCTTAGTGTCCCCCCCACCACTACCAATAAATCATCTATTCATCTATCCAAAATATACTGAAAGTGGGTGTCTCTAGGGGAATTTTCACTGTGCCTTCCATCCTTTGTGGTGTTTTCTTTTCTTTTTTTTTTTTTTCGAGACAGGGTTTCTCTGTGGTTTTGGAGCCTGTCCTGGAAACTAGCTCTTGTAGACCAGGCTGGTCTCGAACTCACAGAGATCCGCCTGCCTCTGCCTCCCGAGTGCTGGGATTAAAGGCGTGCGCCACCACCGCCCGGCTCTTTGTGGTGTTTTCTACCTACCATATGGCTGTAATTTAAAAGTAGAGCTTTTTTTTTTTTTTTTTTGCAGCTAGGTATTTTGCCAGTGGGGCAGTTTTCCATGTAGGACAGACAGTGAGCACACTTGAGTATCAAATCCTGTGGTTAGCCCGGACTCTGTCTGAGAAACAGGCTTGAAGGAAGATGTTCTTTCTCTGGGCAGCAGTGTGTTCTAGGTCTGTGCATATAGCTGGGTGTTATGTTTGCTTTGGGTGTGCTCTGATGTGATCTTGCAGAGATTTTTTGTAAGAGTTAAAAAAAAAATCTGTCGTTCCAAACTATTTTATATGAAGGCAGAGGAGCTGCCTCTTTTCAGGCAGCCGGTTTTTATCCCTAAAGCCTGGTGGATAGTAGGAGCTCAATAAAAATAATTATTGAAAATATAATTTTGTAACAATTTGTTCTGTTCGAATTTTAGTAGACACAATTTATCTCTGAGGCCAGGAAACCTTTTGTCTCATGTTTCCTGAGGACATAAAAATTGTTCAAATAATGCATGTTACATTTTTGTGTCTATGACGTTTTGGCTGAGGTTTTTTTTTTTTTTTTGGTTTTTTCGAGACAGGGTTTTT
>NW_004949102.1:5729717-5746398 GCF_000317375.1 Microtus ochrogaster | reverse complement strand
TTGTGAGCCACCATGTGGTTGCTGGGAATTGAACTCAGGACCTTTGGAAGAGCAGGCAATGCTCTTAACCTCTGAGCCATCTCTCCAGCCCTTGGCTGAGGTGTTTGTGTGAAATTTGGGAAACTGTGGAGACCCTTCAGACAAATTTATTGAACACCCACTCTGAGTCAGATGTAGACAAGGCTTCGAGGGAAAATGACTTCTGCCTGTTTTGCTGAATCTGGTTTCGATCTCCTAAAAGAAAGATTTTTAAGAGAGGGTAAATTGTTGACGTCACGTTTCACTTAGTGTCAGGGACGGTGCTAGGATTGCACACAGATGGTCGCTCAAGAAGCTCCGCCCCCAAGACGTCATTCCTTCTTTTTCATTCCGGAACTTTTTTCTTCCTCACTACGCTTTCTCCCCGGACTCTTTTGAGCAACGAGTGCTTCCGGTGTCTCCCGGCAACTTGGCGGGGTCTTCCTGCCGGAGTTCATCTCTGGACTCGCTAGCGTCGGTGAGGTTCCCTCGTGGCCTCAAACGCTTGTTTCCCGGTCTTATGGCCGGTCTGACTCTGTTTGTGGGCCGTCTCCCGCCCTCGGCTCGCAGTGAGCAGCTGGAAGAGCTGTTTAGTCAGGTGGGTCCGGTGAAGCAGTGCTTCGTGGTGACTGAGAAAGGTAAGGAGTGGGATGGCGGAGAGGGCTGGGTGCTTCTGGGAGCTAGAACACGCCGAGTTTCAGGGAGCTATGTATTTACGGTTTGCTTGTTTTGAGGCAAGGATCTCACTCTGTAGCTCAGACTGGCCTCGAATTCGCTACCGTTAGCTCTTCTGCCTCAGCCTTCTGAATCCTCTGAGTAAATGACATGAACCAACCCGGCCCTAGGCGTGCGGTTCTTGCCCCTCTCAGAAGGTTCCGGGCCGGGAACTAATTCTTCTCTAAACTGACTCTGCTGTATGTTGGCCAGTAAGGTCGATTTATGAAAGGCAAAAGACCCACTTAACGTTTCTGTTGCGTTTCCCCGCGTATTCAAATGTTCAAATGCTAACCTGTTAGTCTGGCGTAATGACTGTACTCCCCGCATTTGGGAGGCTGTGGCAGGAGGATTGCTGGGAATTCCAGGACAGCGTGGTCTATGTAGAAAGTTCAGGCCAGCGCCAGCTTGGATTACATAGTATGCTGTTCATTCATCTATTTATTTGGCAAATACTTCGTGAATGCTAACTATTCCAGAACATTGTTGGCTGTCCTTGGGGTACAGCAAATGTGTGACGGTAAATCATTAAATCAGAAATCATGTTCTTATATATTTATGGTTGGGATGACAAGTTAAAAAAAACAAATTGTATGTTGATAATGGTGATAAATGCTAAGGAGAAAAATAAAGTTAAGGGGAGGTAGGGAGTCTGTGTGAGTGTGTGTGTGTGTGTGTGTGTGTGTGTGGTGGCTAGGAAAGACCTGTCTGAGGAAAGATTGAACTTAGAATTCCTAAGGGATAGAACAGTCTGGATTCAGGAAGCAGCAACCTTGATATTGAAGCAGGTATGTCCTTGTAGGAGAAGAGAGCAGGGGCCAGGGTGACAAGGGAAGTGAATAAAGGGAGAGAATTAGAAAACGAGGACCAGAGAACCAGGTCAGAGAGGACCTTGTGACCTTTGCAGATTTTTGTTCTCTGGGGAAGTCATTGGTTTTAAGCAGAGAGCAATGGCTGATCTTTTAGACTTAGGTTTTGAAAAGCTTCTGTCTGTGTGGTGAATCGATGTTTAGCGGATAGAAGAGAGAGGACCAGGTGGTAGGCTCTAAGAGTAATTTGGGGAGAAATTGTGGTGTTGGACCAAGATAATAGCAAGGGAAGTGGGGAGAGTGGTTTTGTATATGGACATTGTTAAGGTAAAGTAGGATCTGCTGAAGCATTAGATACGGAGTATGAGCAAAGAGGAGTAAGGGAGTCGGGTCTGATTCCCAGGACTTTGGCTTGAGTCACTGGAGGGGTTCACCAGCTTGCTATATGCTTCCCATTCTGTTTGCCATGCATTGATTACCCAGTATGGAGAGTTGGCATTGACTAGTGAAGGGATTTTAATGATTTTCATGTAGAAGCATTTCTTTCTCAACAAGACTTGCCTGGGACACCTGGATAGATACCTTGTTACCCGGGACATACGTTTACCTCCATTTGAACTCAGCAGGCATCTGTGTAGGTAGCTATCTTTGCCTTTCAACATGGCACCTGGTGAGAACTGGCATCTGGTGGACTCTCCTTTCCCCTCCATGGTTTCTGAGTATGTGACTAGGGAACCTGATATATGCTAATAACCACCCCATGTTTAGCTTCTGTTTCAGTAACAGAAGTTACAGTTAGGGTTGTAAGTGGCTCTGACTGCTGTGTAAGCTGCAGCATCTGCCTAATTCTTTGTCACTTTATGTATAGATACAGCAGAAGGAGTGAACGAGAGTGCTGTACATTACCTTTTTTTTTTTTTTTTAAAGAATGAGCCAGATTGTTCATTTCTTGCATTTAAGTACTCTTCAATGACACCTCGGCCTGAGATTTGCCATAGTCCTTTAGCTACTGCAGCCGGCCACTCTACAAGCCTACCCATTCCCCTAGTTTCTCCTTGTCGTTCACCATGCAAAGGGCCTCCACTACTTTGACATACGTAGGCTCATCACAGTTGGCTGCAAGCACAGAAAAATGTTAGCTTGGGCCATAGAGCAAGACCCGACCGGTCTTTAAAAAATGGAAAGCAAATAAACTGAAATAAAATTAGAATTCTTACAAATACTCCTACTTTACCATATATGGATGTACTTTTATATTTTTAAATTCTAGTCAGTCACTACTGGGTAGTAATCTGCAGTTTAAGAAACATTCATCTGGGGCTGGAGAGATGGCTCAGTGGTTAAGAGCACTGGCTGTTCTTCCTGAGGATCTGGGTTCAATTCCCAGCACTACATGGCATTCATAACAGTCTGTAACTCTAGTTCCAGGAAATCTGACACGTCCACACCAATGCCTTTAAAAAAATAAAGTTAAAAGAAACATTCATTAGGGCTGAAGAGACAGCTCAGCAGTTAAGAGCACTGGCTGCTCTTCAAGAGGATCCGAGTTCAATTCCCTGCACCCACATGGTAGCTCACACTGTCTGTAACTCCAGTTCTAGAGGATCTGACATCCTCACACAGACATGTATACAGTCAAAACACCAATGCACATGAAGTAAAATTAAGGAAAGAAAAAAAAATTATGTTGAGGCTTGGCAGGGTGGCCTAGCAGGTTAAAAGCATTTGCCACCGAGCCTCACAACCTGACTTTTATCACCAGAACCAGAAAGAACCAACTTCTGGCAAGTTGTTCCTTTCCTTTCACATGTGCATAAGTAAATGAATAATACCTAATTTATTTATTTTTAAGAAGCACTAATGTTGAGCCAGGAGTAGTGGTGTGTGGATAATTCCAGCATTTGGTATGTGGAGGCAGGAAGATCAGGAAGCTGAGGCCTACTTGGGTTATATAAGACTCTTGTCTCAAGAAAAATAAAACGAACAAGAAAGAAACATAAATATCTTTTTTCCTGCAGCCATTGCTGAGTTTCAGGGAGATGAGTTCAGGTGCATTCCAGGTTCTGCAGCACAGTGGAGGAAGGCATTGCTGCTAGAGGGTGGACTGGACATTCGTGCTGCTTTACATGCTGCGCCAAAGCCTTAGACAAGTGCCAAGTCCCTCTTTGTGGAATATTAGTTTTGTGTTCCCTTACCTTAAACCTTGTGCTCTTGGTCTAAATCCTTAACAATCTCTCTTGTCCTGTTTAAGAAAAATTACTGACTTTTCTATCCAGGCAAGTGAAGTGTACTAGAAATGAGTGTTGCACTCCAGTGGTAGAGGAAGAGAGGGCATGGAAGTGAGGTGGGGTTTTCCCTAATGGTGTCAGCGTGCCACCTCTCATGATTGTCAAGATTCTGTGTGTGTCACAGTTCTTTGTGGAGGTATAATTATTGTTTATGTCTTTACTGGGGCATTAAACTCCCCCACCCCCTTTTGTTTTTTGAGACAGGGTTTCTCTGTGTAACTGGCTGTTCTGGAACTAACTCACTGTATAGACCAGGCTGGCATCAAACTCAGAGATCTGCCTGTCTCTGCCTCCCGAGTGCTGGGATTAAAGGCATGCGCCCCCACTGCCTGACTGAACTACACATTTGAGCAGCTTTGTTTTGGCTGTACTGATTGAGAGGAGGGTCTTTTTTTATTGTTGTTGTAGTTGTTCTAATTTCCTGAAGGGTGAGTTTGGACGTTTCAGGAGAAAAGAAATCAGTCTCCTTGTCGCAATTTGCTTTCCTGGTGCCACCTGTCAGCTGTGCAGCCACCTTATATAGATTACTGTCCTGTGTTGTATGTGCTCTAAAGGAGGTGTGAGAGTGTTTAAAGGGGAACAGAACGCAGGAGTTGTTTCTTCTGCAGGTCATGGGTAGACATCGCTATTGGTATTGTTTTCCTTTTTTGTGCAAGAAACTAATTACAGTTTTACTACTACCCCAGCCCCAGAAATAGGGCCATGATGAGTATTTATCTGTCTTTTTGGTCCTGATATTCTTCTGTGTGGGGTCTCATGAAAGACCATGAGGCTGACAAAGAGGAATTAACATAGTTCTTTTAAAAATGATTTCTTGAGCCGGGCGATGGTGGCGCACGCTTTTAATCCCAGCACTCGGGAGGCAGAGGCAGGCGGATCTCTGTGAGTTCGAGCCCAGCCTGGTCTACAGAGCTAGTTTCAGGACAGGCTCCAAAACCACAGAGAAACCCTGTCTCGAAATCCCCCCCCCCACCAAAAAAAAATGATTTCTTAATTTTATGTGCCTGGGTATTTTGCCCGTATGTAATCCTGTGCACCATGTGTGTTCCTGGTGTCCTGGTGCCCTTGGAGACCAGAAGTTGTCGCATCCTCGGGACTGAAGTTACAGATAGTTATGGGCTACCATTTGGGTAGTGGGAATTGAACCCCAGTCCTATGGAAGAACAGTTAGTGCTCTTAATCACTGAGCCATCTCTCCAGCCCCTTAACTTAGTTCCTTTTTGTTTGTTTTTGTTTTTCCAGGCTGGGTTTCTCTGTGTAGCTTTGGAGCCTTTTCTAGAACTTACTCTGTAGACCAGGTTGGCCTTGAACTCACAGATCTACCTGCCTCTGCTGGGATTAAAGGCATGCACCACCACCATCCTGCTTTAGTTTAGTTCTTACTGCTGTTTTGGCATTCATTTACTTCTCTCTATCTCAGATTATTCTTTGGAAAGGAGTGGTAATATCCGTGTTACCGATCTTGGAGTGTTCTGAAGATAAAATAAAGCCAAGAATTTCTACCTTCTTTGGAAATATTTAATTCAATACTGAAATGTTAAAGTCTTGATGTCATTTTTTTAGGCTCTTATTTATTGCTAATATCTTCTAAGATTGTATTATTATAATCTGATTTTTCAAATCTACCATATATATTATTCCTACCCTTTCTGGTGATCTTTCATTGTTTATATTGAATTCTTTGAGGGCTTAATGTTTTTCTTTCTTTTTTTTTTTAATTTATTATGTATACAGTGTTCTGTTTGCATGTATGCCTGCAGGCCAGAAGAGGGCACCAGATTTCATTACCGATGGTTGTGAGCCACCATGTGGTTGCTGGGAATTGAACTCAGGACCTCAGGAAGAGCAATCAGTGCTCTTAACCTCTGAGCCATCTCACCAACCCTGGCCTAATGTTTTTCAAGGGTCCTCCATATCCCTAAGATTATCAAGTCTGGGGTAAGAAGAGGCAATAACATCAAGATATCAGATTGGAAGAGAGAGGAAGCCTATAGTTCTAAATAAAGTAGGGAAAGATCCCTGCCTTATTTTTTTCCTTTTGAGACCTGTATCTTAGATAGACTGCTCACAGGCCTTCGCTCTTGTTCCCTCACTTGTCTTGCTAGGGAGTAAGGCATGCCGAGGCTTTGGGTATGTCACTTTCTCCATGCTGGAAGATGTTCAGAGGGCGCTCAAGGAGATCACTACCTTTGAAGGGTGCAAGATCAACGTGACTGTTGCCAAGAAAAAGGTGAAGAACAAGTCCAAGGAAAAGAAGAATAATGGTGAGTTTCTAGTAATTCTCCAAGAGGAAGGAGAATGAGAGGTGGCCAGGGAGAGCTAGGAGTTTTCTTTTGTTGTTACCCCCCCCCCCCCAGTATGCTTTGATAGTCATTTGTGCATCTCAGGCTGGGAAATGTGGTTATTCCTGGATGTTACACACTTGACCCCATGGCAAATACTGTCTGTATTGGTACCTTTTTCACTTAGGTCTAGCCTAGAAGTGGGTTTGCAGACTTATCCTGTGTCTCTTACCTTTTAGAAAATTCAGAGTCCCCAAAGAAGGAACCAAAGCTCAAAAAAGCCAAAGTGGCAGATAAGAAAGCCAGATTAATTATCCGGAACCTCAGCTTTAAGGTAAGATGGAGCTAAGTGCCTGTTTCAAAGGACGCTTGAACCAAGGCGTGCACAGCAGTGGAACTCTTCACCACAGTGGGAAATAAACCTTAGCATGTCAAATTGAAAAAAGGGGGGGGTCTGTTTGTTAAGGGGCAGGCCGCTGACTCAGTGGGTGAAGGTTCTTGCTGCCAAGCCTTATGACCTGAGTTTTGTCCCTGGGTCCCGCATGGTGGAAGTAGAAAACTAGCCATTGCAGGTTGTCCTCTGATTTCCACACACATGAGCTTGCATTGCCTTCCCCCAAGTAAAATCAATCCATATAATTTTAAAGAATGTATTAAGTCCACTAAGTGTGAAGATGCTTTCCTTTGGAGGAAGCTACCGTCGAGAAAGAGATCTGTGTATTGAGCTTCTTTCTTCTTCCCTTTTTGCAACAGGGTCTCTTGTAGCTCATGTACAGCTCCAACTTTCTAGCCAAGGCTAGCCTTTAGCTCCTGATTCTTCTGACTCTGTCTCTTGAGTATGGGATTGCAGGAGTGGGACACAATGTCTGGCTTTTTTCTTTTTTTCTTTTTGGCTTCTTAAATATAAAGTAAGCGGTCATCTGTTCATAGTTGTTTGTTGTTCTGGTCTTGAGAGTTAAAAAAAAAAAAGGAATAAAAATATTCAGACTCCCTCTAGGAAATGAACTTAGTTGATGTTTCATATTTATTTGCTATAATAATACTTCTTGTTTTCCTTTTGGCTTTAGTGTTCAGAAGATGACTTGAAAACAGTATTTACACCCTATGGAACTGTTCTGGAAGTGAATATCCCAAGGAAGCCAGGTACTTTGCACCTTCATTTGGTGTGGATTTAATGAAGACAATGTAATGTAAATGTTCCCATATTATTCAACAAAAAATAAACCTTTTGTCATGTTTTCTGTGGCCTGAGAGAGTGATATTTGTAAAGTACTTAACAAGCAGTAAAGCCCAAATGCTAGTGTTAGTCCCTTGTTTTTTTAGGTAGCTCAGACTTAGTTCCTCTGGTATTGACTGATTGCTTTGCTAAAGCCGGAGTTATAGAGGATATAAACTGTTGTTTTGGGGTAGGGACCTCTTGGCTGATGGGCAGGCTGTGGAATCATCTTGTCAGCCTGACTACTGTGATCTTCCTGTTCTGTTGACTACCTCCTGCTACCTTTAACATTTTTGTACATTTTCTTACAGATGGAAAGATGCGTGGTTTTGCTTTTGTGCAGTTCAAAAATCTCCTTGAAGCAGGAAAAGCTCTCAAAGGCATGAATATGAAAGCAATAAAAGGTGAGTCTTCTACACCTCATACCGTGACCTAGTTATGTCTGGTGCTGGAGTGAATTAGCACAGTAACCGCCTTTTTTTTTTTTTGGTATGTTCAAAAAATGTTTCTACTGCCTAGACTCTCATTGCTAAAATGGTAGCTCATATAGCCCAGGGTAGCCATGAGTTCCTTAATTCACTGAGGAGCAGCTGACCTTTCTGCCTCCACCTCCGAGTTCTGAGACTACAAGCATGCATCGCCACACAATTTTTGGTGAACATTTTTAGTATTTTATCTTAGGCTAAGCTTGAAAGAACTCATACCAGGAGCCTTCCCTTCATTTTTTTGAGTGTCTTTTGGAAGTTCTTAATGACTGTCCTGGGCAGAACTGCTGATACAATGCATGTTAGTGCCTCCATTCCTGTTTCGGTTGGACCACGCTTTATCAGTACCCATGGCTGTTAAACTGACAGTCTGCTCTTGGTGTCACCAGGTTCCAGGCTGGTGGAAGGGATCAGTTTAGTTCCTTCCTGACTTCCGAGCAGGATCTCCATTTTCCCGAAAGTCTGCTTTGCTTCTTGCCAGTGTAACTGGAAACACAATTCTTTGTTTATCTCATATTCTCCAAGGTGTGATGGCTATGTGAAAAAGCTGAATTTCTGTTGTTAAAGGGTTTAAGGAATAAAAAGAGCTCCTGTAGGCAGAGTTTGATTGGGACCACCAGCTCCCAAATGACCCCACAGAGACTTATTAATTATAAATGCTTGGCTAATAGCTTTTAAGTTAACCCATTTCTATTAATTTGTGTGCTACTATGTGGTTCATGGCTTGTTACCTCATTTTCTACATGGCTTGCTCCCTCTGTGTCTGGCTTGTGACCCTACCCTCCTTATTCCTTGCTCTCTCTTTTTGTCCACAAGTCCCACCTAACCTCTACCTGCCTAGCTATTGGCCATTTAGCCCTTTATTAGAACAATGAAAGCCACAAATATTCATAGTATACAAAAAGATTGTTTTACTGCAAGTTATTGAGAGCATTTTTAGTTTTGTTTTTGTTTTGAAACATTATCTTAAAGGTAGTTCAGGCTGTCTGGAAGTAGATCTTCTTGCCTCTCTATCTTTAAGAACCAGTATTCAGGCTGGGGAGATGGCTCAGCAGTTAAAGGCGAGGCTCACATCCAGAAAAACCAATAGTCTCAGAATTGGCTTTTCTTTTTCTCCACTAAGACTGTAGCTATCTCTTGATGTGTAGGAAGTAGGGATATTAAGTAGAAGAAAGTCTCCCTAATGCCACCTCTGTTTGACAGGACGGACTGTGGCTGTGGATTGGGCTGTGGCAAAGGACAAATACAAAGATACCCAGCCTGCTTCTGTCCCAGGTAAGTTGTGTTAGTGTTAGGTAGGAGGGTTGGGCAGGTGGAAACAATTCTTGTGTTGTTTTTTTGATTTTTGATTTTGAAACAGGTTTTCTGTATGTAACCTGGGACTTGCTATGTAGACCAGTCTGCCCTCGAACTCACAGAAATATACCTGCCTCTGCCTCCCAAGTTCTGGATTAAAAGTGTGCGCCGACATGCCTGACACATATTGGAGCTTTCATGTAGAGTGGGAATATTGAGCTGGAGATACCCAAAGCATAATATTAAGAATTCCTAGCCGGGCGGTGGTGGCGCACGCCTTTAATCCCAGCACTCGGGAGGCAGAGGCAGGTGGATCTCTGTGAGTTCGAGACCAGCCTGGTCTACAGAGCTAGTGCCAGGACAGGCTCCAAAGCCACAGAGAAACCCTGTCTCGAAAAACCAAAACCAAAAAAAAAAAAAAAAAAAAAGAATTCCTCTGGTCTCAAGGCTGCTTGTCGGTTCACATTGGACTGTCTGGTGAGCTGATTCCAAAACACAAGATCTTTTGAGCATGAGTGAGGAGGAGCCTGAGTTCATTCTTCCCTCTACTTACTCCCTTCTCATCCCATTATAATGAATTTTTAAGAAGAAAGAGCAGTGCTGGAGGACTCATTGGTTAAGAGCACTGGTTTCTCTTCTAGGGGATCTGAGCACCCACATGGTGGCTCCCAGTCCCAGGGATCTGATCCCTTCTGACCTCTAAGGGCACTGCATGCTCTCGGTACATGCATAAATTAATACTTTTAATTAAAAATGAGAGAGAAAACTTAGAATTATTTTAAGTCACCAGAGTGTCAGAATATTGCACATTGAAGCTAAAGTTCACGGAGGGCCTGAGAGCAGTGTGTCTGCTGTGGTTTGTAAGTGGTGGCCTGTCTGAAGAGTTTTGGTTGCTGTTTCTCTCTCTTGGGGTTTCTGATGAGGACAAGAAAAAGAAGCAACTAATCTAAGTGGTGGCAGCTTTGCTTTTTTCTCTCATATTTGCTGATGTTAAATGCTCTCATCTTTTGGGGTCTCTGAGGAATTGATTCACAGACGATGCTCAGATACCCAAATCCTTGGGTGCACCAATCTCGTATAGAATTAATGCAATCCTTCTGTACATTTGGTTCCTCTCTAGATTATTTGTAAACCTAATATAATACAAAGCTGTATAATAGTTATTATACTGAATTGTCCAGGGAATGTTGACAAAAGTAGATATTCAGTACAGACACAGCGTTTTTAAAAAGTCTTCTTTGATCTGTGGGTGTTTGAATCTGAGGGTGAAGAACTGATAGAAATGAAAGCCTGACTGGATGACAAGAAAAAATAGGAAGTCCTGAAAAACTAAAGGAACCAGGGACTTGAGTTATTAGTTTTCCCTGTTAACATAACCTTGTTTTAGATACTAAATGAATTCCTTTCTTTATCTTCCTCCGCAGATGAAAAGAAGAACAGTGAACATGAGCATAAGGAATCAGGTAAAAATGGCAGGGTGGAAGAGCAAGAAGAAGAAGATGATGAAGACGATGATGATTTTGGTGATGAAGATGATGATGATAGTGATGAAGAAGAGGAGGAAGGTAGAGAACCAACCGTGACGACACGTGTGAAAGTTCAGAAGAGGTAGGCCCATTCTGAGACACGAGGGGAGAGGAAAACACTCGCCTCTGTCCCCACTTCACTGTAAACTTGGTGTATGTAATAAAGCCCGGTTGCTGATGTGTCAGCCTAGATGATGAGCTCTGAACTGTGCTGTTGCAGAGCAGTTAAGAGAGCAGCTCCTGAGGAAAGCACTGAAGAAGACCATTCTGATGAGGACAGTGACCTGGAGGAAGGAGGGAGCGTTGATGGCGAGGGACCGCTGGAGAGTGGGAGCAGTGCTGAGGAACAGGAGGATGAAGGTTTGCTGGGATCTTCATAAATGCCTTTCAGCTTTGTATAAATTATGAGACGTACACCAGTTCTGCCCAGGCCTCTTTTCAAAAAGCTTTTCTATCAAATTTTTGTTAACTACTAAAAAAGGAACCTTTATTTTTATTTTTTCTAATGCTTTTTTTCTCCATCCCTATATCCCCTTTCCCCCTCCCTCTCTCCCTCTTTTGAGACAGGATCTCATGTAGCCCAGGCTGATTTGATGACGATGAGCTTGGACTGGTGATCCTCTTGCCTCTCCCTCCTGAGTAATGGGCATGCACCACTACTCCTAGTTTATGAGGTGCTGGGGATCAGACACAGGAAGGGCCTTGTGCATGCAAGGCAAACACTCTACTAACTGCCCCCTCTTTTGAGACAGGTCTCCCATAGCCTGGGGTGGCCTCAGGTTCAGTATGTAGATAAGAATGACCTTGAACCAACCCCTGTGGTGACTTTGCTGTAATCCCAAATGCTGGGATTACAGGTGTGGCCCCTCCCTTTCCCCCCACACTGTGTCTGGTTTTTGCAGTGTTGGGGTTTGAACCCAGGACTTCATTCATGCTAGGCCAACATTTACCAAGTGATCTACATTCTGAGTCTTTTTGTTTCTTTATTGTTCACTCTGTTTTAAAGATGAGTTTGGAATATTTGGGAATTTAGAGTCTTTATTAGGGAATTAAAAACCTAGCTTTAATATTGAGGAGCTGCTACTTCTGCTTGTCTAAGTTGAATGAATAACTGGATAAACAGGATATATTACAGTGAGAAATGCCCAGTAACTGCTTTGTCAGGGTGGGTGTTTTTACTTAGCTGTTTGCTTACATTTCTATAAGTTTGGTGTTTTGGTTTGGCCACATAAGAGAAAGATAATTTTTTTTTAATTCATGAGGATGGAGTCAAGGCTTTTATATTGAGAGTACAATGAGACCTACAATTTGGGTTCATCTGCCTTCTGTCGTTTTCTTTTTTGAGTCTGAAAACCTAGTGGGACTCAAATAAGAAGTTAAAGAATATAGTACAAAGGAGCTTAATGTAGAAATCAAAAGTTCTTCACCAATCCAACGATTCTCCAAAGTAATCATTTTTTTCAGAAATTTGTTTGTATACACATAGCATATAAGGGTTCCAAGCATGTGCTACCACATCTACCTTAATGTTGTTCTTCAAGCTATGAGTTTGCTTTCCACCCAGATCATTAACTCTTAAGTCATTGTTCTGTTTCTTGTGCACTTAGAGAATATTTTAACACATTTAAAAGCAGAGACACATGCATATCCATGCAGTATAGTGTAGTAGTGAGTCTGTGTGTGCATGCTGTCTTCTCAGGGGCTCTCATTTATATGGGGATTTTTCCTCCCATACCTTGACCACATTGGATTCTATTGGTCTTTCTTGTTTTGCCAATTTAGGTAAAAATTAGTATCTTTTTTTCCTTGAACTATGCCCTCTTTCCCCCCCTTTCTTTCTCTCTTGCTTCTGGGGATTGAACCTCTATGTCCTTGTTTTTGTTAAACACACATTCCGCCCCTAAGCTATACCCTTAATGTCTCTGCTTTGCTTTTCTTTGAGTTTGAGTATCTTAATATATTTAGTTGTTATACCCTTTGTCCACATAATTTTAAAAACCCGTACCAAATATTAGCCCTTTGTCTTATGACTTGCATTTGTCTTATGAGTTTGTTGTTTTTGTTTTTTGTTTTGTTGTGTTGTTCTTTACATTAGATGTCCCAGTCTCAAAGAAAAAGAAGAGGAAATTACCCTCCGATGTGAACGAAGGGAAAACTGTTTTCATCAGGTATGCCTGCCTGTGCGGAACTGGGCATTCTTCACGGGTCTCATTGCTTACCTTGCCTTTCCCTCGGCCCCTGGTTCTCCTGTCTTCCCCTTCATCTTGGCTTCCTCTTTTCCTTTCCTTAGCACTGAGTTAGACACTATGACCTAACACATCTGGTCAGTGAGAAATTTAAGAGCAAGAACTTAAAACAGGAGGTAACTGGTAGGTAGGGTCCTTATCCTTTTTAGAGTTCATATTTTATAATTTGGTGGCAGCTTTTGAAACATTTCATCTCTTAACTGGTCCTGACCTTTATTTTAGGAGACATACTGAGGTGATGCCATTTGCCGTGGGCAATTCTCTCTTCATGCCTAACTTCTCTTTCTTTCCTCCTTTTTGTTTTTTAATATTTTTGAGACAGGGTCTCATGTATTCCAGGCTGGCTCCAAACTTGTTAAGTAGCTAAAGATAACCTTGCATTTCTGAGTCTCCTGCCTCCACCTCCTAGTACTGGGACTGCAGATGTATACCACCATGCCTAGTTTATGTGGTGCCGGGGATCAAACTCAGGACTGTTTATACCAGATGTGCAGAATGGTTTTTGTCAACTTGACACAAGCTAGAATCATCTGGGAAGAGAACATCATCAGTTGAGAGATCGCCTCCATCAGATTGGCCCACAGGCAAATATTTGGAGGCATTTTCTTGATTAGTAACTGATGTGGAAGTGCCCAGCTTCTGGGCTGGTGGTCCTAGGTTGTATTAAGAAAGCAAACTGGCAAGGCTAGAGGGACGACTCAGTGCCTCTAACACTAGCAGCTCTTCCAGACAGTCTAGGTTTGATTCCCAGCACCCACATGGTAGCTCCCAACAGTTTATAGCTCCAATTTCAGGGCATCTAATTTGGATCTCTATAGGCACTTATATACATGGTGCACAGACATACTTTCAAGCAAAACATCTAAAAATAAAAATAAATAAATTTAGAAGAAAGCAAGCAAACTGAGCAAGCTATGGGGAATAAAACAGTAAACAGCATCCTCCATGATCCTTGCTTCAGTTTCTGGCTCCAGGCTCCTGCCATGAGCTTCTGCCATGGCTTCCCTCAATGGTGGACTGCCAGCTGTCCTTTCTCCCTAGGTTGGTTTTGGTTTTGGTCTTTATCACAGTAATAGAAAGGAAGTTAGGACACTAGGAAGCACCCTGCTGGCTGAGCTACATGCCTACGCCCTAACTTCTCTCTCTTTTTTTTTTTATTGTTTTTGTTGAGCTACACTTTTTTCTCCACTCCCTTTCTTTCCTATCCCCTTCTGCCCTCTCCCGTGACCCCCACGCCTCCTAACTTACTCAGCAGATCTTGTCTTTTCCACCTTCCTATGTAGGTCCATGTATGTCTCTCTTAGGGTCCTCTTTGTTGTCCTGTTTCTCTGGGGTTGTGGCCTGTAGGCTGCTTTTTCTTTGCTTTATGTCTAAAAGCCACTTATGAGTGAATACATATTATATTTGTCTTTCTGGGTCTGGGTTACCACACTCAATATGATGTTTTCTAGATCTATCCATTTCAAGATGTCATTATTTTTTAACTGCTGTGTAGTACTCCATTGTGTAAATGTACCACATTTTGTTTATCCGTTCTTTGGTTGAGGGACATCTAGGTTGTTTCCAGGTTCTGGCTATTACAAATAATGGTCTGTGAACATAGTTGAGCACATGTCCTTGTGGTATGAGTGAGTGTCTTTTGGGTATATACCCAACAGTGATATTGCTGGGTCTTGAGGTTTATTTCCTAATTTTCTGAGAAATTGCCATACTGATTTCCAAAATAGCTGTACCAGTTTGCACTCTTACCAGCAATGGAGGAATGTTTTCCTTACCCCATATACTTTCCAGCGTAGACTGTCATCAGTGTTTTTGATATTGGCCATTCTGACAGGTAAGATGTAATCTCAGAGTTGTTTTGATTTGCATTTCTCTAACTAAGGATGTTGAGCATTTCCTTAAGTGTCTCTCAGCCCTTTGAGATTCGTCTATTGAGAGTTCTTAGTTTAGGTCTGTACCCCATTTTTTTTATTGGATTATGTGCATGGCAATAGATATGGGTCTATTTTCATTCTTCTACATGTTGATATCCAGTTATGCCAGCACTATTTGTTGAATATGCTTTCTTTTTTCCATTTTATATTTTTAGCTTCTTTGTTAAAAAAAAAAAAACAAAAACCAAAAAACTTTGTTTGTAGTTGTGTGGATCAATATCTGGGTCTTTGATTTGATTCCATTGTTCCTCCTGTCTGTTTTTATGCTGATACCATGCTGTTTTCAGTACTGTAGCTCTATAGTAGCATTTGAAATCCGGGATTGTGATGCCTCCAGAAGTTCTTTTGTTGTACAGGATTTTTTTGCTATCCTAGGTTTTTTGCTTTTCCATATGAAGTTGAGTATTGTTCTTTGAGGTCTGTGAAGAATTTTGCTGGGCATTGCATTGAATCTGTAGATTGCTTTTGGTAATATTGCCACTTTACTATGTTAATTCTACCTACCCAAGAGCATCGGAGAGCATTCCATTTTCTGGTGTCTTCTTCAATTTTTTTTCTTCAAAGACTTAAAGTTCTTGTCATACAGGTCTTCCACTTGTTTGGTTAGAGTTATCCGAGATATTTTATGTTATTTGTGGCTATTGTGAAGGGTGATGTTTCTCTGATTTCTTTTTCAGCCCATTTATCATCTGTGTAAAGGAGAGCTTCTAATTTTTTTGAATTAATCTTGTATCCTGCTACATTACTGAAGGTCATGAGTCGTAGGAGTTCCCTGATAGAATTTTTGGGGTCACTTAAGTATATTATCGTATTGTCTACAATAGCGAGAGTTCAACTTCTTCTTTTCTGATTTGTATCCCCTTGATCTCCTTTTATTGTCTTACTGTTCTAGCTAGAACTTCAAGTACTATATTATATAGATATGGAGGGAGTGGACAAACTTGTCTTGTTCCTGATTTCAGTGGGATCACTTCGAGTTTCTTTATTCCATGACAGAACCAGATTTAAATAATACCTAGCTACAAATCCAGCCCTATACAAAGTACTAGAAGGAAAACTCCAACCCAAGAAAGTCAGCTACACCCACAAAAACACAGACAGTAGATGATCTCACAGCAGCAAACCCCAAAGAAGGGAAAAGCACACACAATAGCATCAGTTACAACAAAATCTAAAGTGAAAGGAACTGGAAATCACTGGTCATTAATATCCCTTAATATAAATGGACTCAACTCACCTATAAAAAGACACAGGTTAACAGACTGAATATGAAAACAGAATCCATCCTTCTGCTGCATACAAGAAACATACCTCAATCTCAGAGACAGACATCACCTCAGAGTAAAGGGTTGGGAAAAAACATTTCCAATTAAATAGACCTAAGAAACAAGCTGGGATAGCTAACCTAATATGTAACAAAATAGACTTTAAACTAAGATCAATCAAAAGACACAAAAAAGGGCATTTCATATTTGTCACAAGAAAAATCCACCAAGAGGAAATCTCAGTACTGAATATAAATGTCCCAAATACAAGGGCACCTACATATGTAAAAGAAACATTACAAACTAATAGTGGGAGACTTACTTCAACACCCCATGCTCACTTATGGACAGGTCTGCCAGATAGAAACTTAACAGAGAAATAAGGGAACTAACAGATGTTATGACTCAAATGGACTTAATGGACATCTATAGAACATTCCATCCAGACATAAAAGAATATACCTTCTCAGCTCCTCATGGAACCTTCTTGAAAATTGATCACAAGAGGCAGGCGGATCTCTGTGAGTTCGAGACCAACCTGGTCTACAAGAGCTAGTTCCAGGACAGGCTCCAAAGCCACAGAGAAACCCTGTCTCGAAAAA
>NW_004949102.1:5726903-5729617 GCF_000317375.1 Microtus ochrogaster | reverse complement strand
AAAAAAAAAAAATTTAAAAAAACTTAATGGTTTGCAGTTTGAGAGAGGAGATTTAACATTTATATCTCAGCATTGTTCTTCATTCTTACTTTCCTATGATTTTATCTCATGATAGAGCAG
Organism: Microtus ochrogaster; assembly: GCF_000317375.1. Taxonomy (NCBI): domain Eukaryota; kingdom Metazoa; phylum Chordata; class Mammalia; order Rodentia; family Cricetidae; genus Microtus; species Microtus ochrogaster. The sequence continues at coordinate 5,729,497 of NW_004949102.1, read as the reverse complement.
TAGCATTGTTCCGAAAAAAAAAAAAAAAAAAAAAATTGATCACATACTTGGTAACAAAAAAACCTCAAGGAAATTGGAATAACCCCCTGTATCTTATTGGATCTCCATGGCTTAAAGTTAGAATTCAACACTCAACACTAATTTCAGAAAGCCCACAAACACATGGAAATTGAACAATGCTCACCTGAATCACCAGTGGGTCAAAGAAGAAATAAATTAAAGACTTCCTAAGATTCAGTGAAAATGACCACACAACATACTCAAACTTATGGGACACAATGAAAGCAGTGTTAAGAGGAAAGTTCATAGCACTAAATGCCTACATAAAGATGCTGGAAGCATCCCACACTAGTGAGTTAACATAATACCTGAACGTTCTGGAATAAAAACAAGCAAACTCACCCAGGAAAACTAGACAACAGGAAATAATCAAATTGAGAGCTGAAATCAACAAAATAGAAACTTACGAAAACAGTACAAAGAATCAGTGAGAAATCAGAAAAATAGAGAAATCAGGAAAATAGACAAACCTTTATCCAAACTAACCAAAAGACAGAGAGGGAATATCCAAATTAACATAATTAGATATGAAAAGGGGGACATAAGAACAGACACAGAGGAAATCCAGAGAATCATCGGGTCATACTTCAAAAACCGATACTCTACAAAATTGGACATCTGAAAGGAAATGGATAATTTTCTGGATAAATATCACTTAACAAAATTAAATCAAGACCAGATAAATTAACCTATAACCACTAAGGGAATAGAAATACTCATCAACAGTCTCCCAACTAAAAAGAAAAGAAAAAAAAGTCCAGGACCAGATGGTTTCAGTGCAAAATTCTATAAGATTTTCAGAGAACTAATACAGATATTCCTCAAATTGTTTCACACAATAAAAACAGAAGGAACATTGCTAAACTCATTTTTATGAGGCTATGGTTACCCTGATACCTAAACCACATAAAAAACACTATTAAGAAAGAGAATTACAGACCATGAACATTGATGCAAAAATACTTAATAGAATACTGGCAAACAGAATCCAAGAATACATCAGAAAAATCATCTACTATGACCAAATAGGCTTCATCCCAGAGATGCAGGGATGGCTCAACATATGAAAATCCATCAATGTAATTCACCATATAAACAGACTGAAAGACAAAAGCCACATGATCATCTCATTAGATACTGAAAAAGCCTTTGACAAAATTCAACATCCCTTCATGATAAAAGTCTTGGAGAGAGCAGGGATACAAGGAACGTATCTAAACATAATAAAGGCAATATACAGCAAACCTAACTTCTTTTTTAAAGTAATGTCCAAATACAGAAGGTCATGACGGGGAATATGCGCGCGCGCGTGTGTGTGTGTGTGTGTGTGTGTGTGTGTGTGTGTGTGTGTGTGTAGCCAGTTGTTGCTATTTCAGCCCTACTGACTATTAGATGGGCATTTTCATAGGTTGGGTTAGTCTTAACACATTGCAAGCAGGCTGATGAGAGGGCTCGGGGGAAAGGGGCTTGCCACCAAGACTGACAGCCTGAGTGTCATATCCAGGACCTACGTGGTAGAACTGAAGGACTAGATTCTTACAGCTGTCCCCTAATTGCCACACGTGTCTCATGGTGCACGTGCTAATACACATGAACATTTTAAATATATCTAAAAAAGCCTCAGATTCTCAGTTTAAGGCTATTCAATGTATAGTTCATTCTTTTTCCCTCCCTCTCTTTCTCTCCTCTTTCTCCCATTTATTTGCCTAGTCTTCTTTACCATGTTTTTCTTTTATATTGTTTTGGAAGGATTTTCTTGGAGAATTTTTTTTAAATATTTATTTATTATGTATACAATATTCTGTCTGTGTGTCTGCCTGCAGGACAGAAGAGGGTGCCAGACCTCATTACAGATGGTTGTGAGCCACCATGTGGTTGCTGGGAATTGAACTCAGGAACTTTGGAAGAACAGACAATGCTCTTAACCTCTGAGCCATCTCTCCAGCCCTTTCTTGGAGAATTTGAACTGAAACCCAGGTTTTATAATTAACATGGAGAGGAATATGTCTAATTCAATAAAAGAAAGACATGTTTCTTCCTGTCCTGCTGTGAAAATTTTTGGTTGTAGTAAGAAACTAATTTTAGCCACATTAGAGGAAGAGAGCATGGTTGGATGAATACTGGTTTGCTCACAGAGTCAGTGTTGTCAAAGTGCAAATCTCAAGTAGGCAATGAAAATCTGGGCAGTTGTGAGACTTTTGCTGCTGGAGGTTGTGGGTCTTTTCTCTATGATATCATCTTAAAAAAGTAAAGGCACAAGGTATTTCTGTAAAGTATATTCACTAAGGGTACAGCTAAGCAGAGTTTTCATGTGTATATTCACATAACTACCAGGTCACAATACAGCATGTCTGAATCATTCCTGGGTCAGCCTTGATGCTTCTAGTCTGAAGGTAATCTGTATCTGCAACTTTTAGACTTTTTATTTTCCCCGGTGAGAGACTCTGGGAATTTAAATTAGTACCTTGGAAGAAAGGGACAGAATCATATAGCAGAGGCTTAGCCACTAGGGGTCACTCTTGTGTACTGGTGCT
>NW_004949102.1:5720297-5726779 GCF_000317375.1 Microtus ochrogaster | reverse complement strand
TTTTAGCACAAGGGAGAATGGTTGTGAACAGGGAGCCATCAGAGTTGATGTCTAATTCTCGTACCTCATATTGAAATTCAAGATCTTACTTTCTCATTGAAATATTTGTGGCCTGGTTTTGTTCCATAGAAACCTTTCATTTGACTCAGAAGAAGAAGATCTTGGGGAGGTCCTCCAGCAATTTGGTGATCTGAAGTATGTCCGCATTGTCTTGCATCCAGACACGGAGCATTCTAAAGGTATTTACCCTCAGCTGACCAAGCCCAACATTAGGAAAGAGCATAAATTAGGCCATTCTAGGTGTCTGACTAGTTTCTTTCTTGGCTTCCATAAAAACCCAAGGACACTCTGAAATTGTCTTCCATGATTTGAAAATCAGCAATTTAATGGCTTTGCCAGCCTTAATTTTGTCTCAGTCTTTAAAGCTCTTGCTTATTTACTTTAAGATAATGGATTCCATTTGTTGTTCTCCTTTGCATTTCAAATGTGATAGCATCCCCTGGGTATTAATATTCTACACTGCTCAAAATTAATGGGAATTTTTTTTCTTTGATGCTTTTGTTAGAGATAACATCGACAGAAACTTTGTTGCATGGCAACAGTCAGAAGGAAAAGTATGTAGCAGGAGTGGTGCATGAGATAGTTTCCCCAATGCTATTTATTTTCTACTCTGAAGGGTTAAATATTCATTCTAGCACGCTGCTGTGTATTAGAATGTGAATGTAGACACATCCATAGCATCAACCCACGTATAGTCTCTGACTTCATAGACTGCATTCACTCTGCTCAAGCTACGTATTCCTTAACTTTCCATTATTGTGTCCAGAATACCTGGCATAAAGAAAGCAGGATTTGGCAGGCGGTGGTGGCGCACGCCTTTAATCCCAGCACTTGGGAGGCAGAGGCAGGCGGATCTCTGTGAGTTCGAGACCAGCCTGGTCTACAAGAGCTAGTTCCAGGACAGGCTCCAAAGCCACAGAGAAACCCTATCTCGAAAAACCAAAAAGAAAAAAAGAAAGCAGGATTTATTTTGCTTTGCTTCAGAGAATTCAGTCTGTTATGGTGTGGACATGGCAGAATAGCTCAGCTCTTTCATTGTGGGCCAGGAAGCAGAGAAAGGTGAGGTTGAATTTACCCTGCTCCTAGACCTTTAAGTGCCACCGACTCTCAGGGAGGATCTTTCCTCTCAGTCTTTTTAAAAACATCCTTAAAAACACCCAAAGGGTATGGCTTCAGCCTCCTACGTGATTTCATATCCAGTCAGACTGACATGAAAGATGAATAAGCGTTGAGTTAATTGTTCAGGTTCTTGATTCCTTTGTGCTCCAGCAAATGCTGTAACCCCTCTCTTCAGAAGAATGCTGTTTCTGAGGGTTTGCGGGCTCTCAAGAGTTTATCCATGGTTACGAACTTCCATTCTAAACCTTATTTTTCAACTGATAAGAATCAGTCAGATAAGACTTGATCAGTTTTTACTTTCACTCAGTTAAAATAGTTTAAGGCTTCCTGGAGACTAGGAAAGAAACTCTCCTCAGTCACATGGCAGGTTCTTTCATCACCGTGAGCTAAGTTTTCACCTGAAAAACAACACAAGTAATAAATGTCTTCAGCTCTAACAGTCACCCCTGGACCTTTCTCTGTTTTTCTAGAGTTTATTAGCATGTTCATAGTACAAGCATGATACTGTTTTACTTCTATCTCGTTTTGAGTGTAGCAGGCTATTTAATATCTTTTCTGGTCTTTTTTTGTTTGTTTTGTTTTGTTTTTCAAGACAATTTCTCTGTAACAGGCATGACTGTCCTGGAACTTGATTTATAGACCAGGCTGGACTTGAACTCACAGAGCTTGCCTGCCTCTGCTTCCCAAGTGTTGGGATTAAAGTCAAGTGTCATCACAGCCTGGCTCTTTCCATATGCTTTACTCTCTAGGTCACATACATGCATTAAGGAATGAAGATAAAGCAACTTCCTTTTGGATTAGTTTGGCCAAGAATAAGCCCAGTATGAATTCTCCACCTCTCCTGTGTACTTTTTGAATAGCACAGACAACATGGCCTGGGGAAGTAGTGGGGATTCTTACTGAAATTCTTGACAGGAAAGAAGTAGCTCTATTCCTTCCAGCTGACCCAGTGTAGCGACAGCTGCAGCAGATGTTATCGGCACATCTGCACGGTACTCTCGCTTTGTGACCTAGTTGTTGTTCCCGGTTGCTTCCAGCCTGTTGGCTGTTTCCAGCAAGGGTTAGTACAGCGCATACAGACACTGTTCTGGGCGGGGCTATGGAAGAAAACGTAATTTAGGATTAAAGCTGTGCATTTAGCTTAGGTTGTAAAACCTGTGTGTGTAGGAAATCCAAGGCATAGGAAAGTTTGTTGCCTGTTTTCTTCAGGGTGGTTAAGCTCACAGAGGCTGAGTGCACAGTGGGGGGGGGGGTAGGTGCAGTCTTAGACGACCTCAGGCATGCTGACTCCACTCGGTCTCCTTGACGTCAAGAGATGCTGTTAGACAGTGTGTCAATATACACATACCCCCAAGAAAATAAGGTTTTGTTAGGTTGTTTGTAGAGAATGTAAGTCCATACGTGTTCCGTATAGACAGTTTCCTCCCAAGTGTTCTTGTTCTGTGCACTGCTGACTTCACTAATGCATAGCCCATGGGTTCTGAGCTTGAACTGTGTTTGTTTCTTTTGACTATATTGTTAGTGCGCTGTGCTGTAGAGAGTAGTCCAGATTCCTGAAGTTCTCATTTTGGAGAAGATGCTACCTCATCAGTGCCTAAAGGGTGTGAATAGAGGGTGGGAGGTGTTGGGAGCCCAGAAGTAGAACACTTATCTCTCTAGATGGTGGCCCTTGGGTTAACCTATTGTGTGTGTGTTTTAGATTAATCTGCCTAGAATCATTCCAGCACAGGGCAGAAGATAATGCCCTAGCTCTGGGAGACATGTAGTGTTGTCATATGAAAGAATTCTTTTTTGAAGTATATTAGCAATGTATTATGAAACATTTGTTTTGAAATTTACTGTGAGGTGAACTTGTGCAGAGTTTCTTTTAATCCACAGTAGAATTTCATTTAGATAACTGGCCCTGCATCTAACCAGTAAAAGGCATGCTTTATAAAGATTCTAGAACAGAAGCCAACGATTGAGCTCATGGCTGTTTTCCTGTGATATTCATATAATAGAAGCCTTTTTTTTTTTTTAACCCCAAGAGGCATATCTGGTGTTATTTGATGCCTCCTAGGTGACTCTAAGACCATGAGATGTAATTTCAAGGTTAAATAGTTCTGCCTCATCTCTCACACTACTACTAGGGGACTCTGTGATGTTGAATCAAGTGGTCAGCTAGAGTCCTCTGTCATTTCATGTGGGTATCATTAAGGAGGTAGTTGATGAGACCACACGCTAAGAATAAGGTGTGTATGCTATAGTGTCTGGCTGTGATCCTGTTCCACTTGACATAGTTCCTGCCCCTTAGACGCTGCTTAGCCCTTCCATTTGTGCCAGGCTGTGGATACTTTCAGTGTTGTCCTTGCTTGCTGTGGAAGCCAGGAATGTCTGACTGAATCTTGTCTTGGTGCAGGCTGTGCATTCGCACAATTCATGTCTCAAGAAGCAGCTCAGAAATGCCTTGCAGCTGCCTCTCCAGAGGCTGAGGTAAGGAGAGTATGTTCTTCCCTATGCCTAGAAGATCTCACCCTTGCACCAAGTTTTATTGTTATTAATAAAATGAAGACTTGAGCACTTAGTGTGTATTTAGCACTGAGCTTTGTATGTGCTGCCTTAATTCTTTATCCATTGAAATTACCCATATTTCTTAAGTGAGGAAACAGGTTTGGTATCTGTAGTATTCATTGCTGTTTGTGTATCAACCTCTAGTCTAGGCTATTGACATGAAAGACTGAAGGAAGGTATTAATGCCATCTGGGACACTAATGCACATTTGATAGACAAAGTGTAGGTACTGAGAATTTTTCTATGCTTTTTAAATGAAGTATGTAGTTTTTGAGATTTTTTTTCCTGTATTATTATTGTCTCTTAAATACTCTTGTTTTACGAGCTTTAGAATACTAAACATCTGTTTATAGAACATTTTCCTCAGTCTAGGCCTGCTTTAGAACTGCTCTAAAGTACATCCCTTACAGCTGATTGTCTTAAGTACACACACGTTACATTTTGTACACTTGTAAAAACGAGTGTGAGGCTTAAGGTCCACATGTAGCCACCAGGCAGCTGCGTCCTGTGGCCTGGCTTTCACTGCACGATTACAGTGTGCTGATTCTCTTCCCTTGATGCTCCTGTTTTGTGCTTTCTGCTTGCTAAGATTTGAAGAGAAGGTTACAATATGTTTCAGGGTGGTGGGCTTAAACTGGATGGCCGGCTGCTTAAGATTGACTTGGCTGTGACCCGTGATGAGGCAGCAAAGCTCCAGACAAAGAAGGTGAAGAAGCCAACTGGAACCCGGAACCTCTATCTGGCCCGAGAAGGCTGTGAGTAGTGGAAGAGATAGGAACCAGGCATCTAAGTAGCTGTCCTGGGCACATGAGTGAGCCAGCAATTCAATTTTGAGATGTGTTTCCAATAAAGAGTGAAATTCCTCCTTTGCAGTGTTCCATGGCCATTCCACTTCAGTAGGTGTGGCTTCCTTAGGACCCTTTATTCGTTTTGCAGACTGATCAGTCCCGTTCTCTCTTCTGTCTGGTTGCCTTATATATTTCCATTATAGCATTAGAAGCACAAAGGGGGAAAACTGAAATTACCTCCTTTTTGTTTTCATTTCTTATGAGTTTTTTTCTTTAAAAGATGTTGAGAAATAAAACTGAAATTACTTTTGGATTATTGATAGATTTTAAATGTTTACTTGCTACCTTTCTCTTAATGAAAATAATTAAAATTTGCTTTAAGTTACAAACAGTTGTAGCGTTCCCAGTGTTTATCAACCTACCCCATGTAGATGCATAGTAGCAACTGTTGATGTTAGGCCGTCGGCCTCTGGTGTGAAGGCCTTGAGTCCGTAGCTCTTCTCTATGGTGGCCCTCTGATGGTTGAGGGATTGGCCTGAAGTGCATGAGGAGCAGCTGTTTCCGGGCATGTTGTTGGAACATCTGTGTTCCCGATACCTGGATTAGAGCCACTCTCAGAACTTCTTCCATACCGTTCAGTTTGTGGCATGAATATGATGCTGTTTTTCAGGCAGAAAGAAACAAAATCACAAAATGTTCAGAGGTTGTCTTTAGAGCAAGTCTAAGTCTAGAACTTAGCCCTGCAGCTATTTTTGGACCTAACTAACTAGCCAACACAGTCCTCAGGGCCCTGATCAGAGAGTTTGCATCATTCAAGTCACATTCTTCCTGTTACTCAGTGAACATTCCCTTGGTGACATCTTGGCCTTTTTCCTTCTTTCTGCAGTGATCCGCGCTGGGACGAAGGCTGCCGAGGGTGTGAGTGCTGCGGATATGGCCAAACGAGAGCGGGTGGGTAGATTAGGCACCAGCCTTAAGCTTCTCTCCATGGCTCTGTAAATGAATCAGAAACAACGATTGCTGCTGCTTTTGCTTGTGAAGAGCTGTGTGTAAAGACCATATTTTACCTCGTTAGAAGCACACAGGTGAAGAAGTAACTGGACATCACTCCTAATTTTGTATGAGCATTCTGCTCCATTGCAAAAACTTAGTCTTTTTCTTCATTTCTCTAGTATTCACCTTTGGTGAGTGACATGCTGCCAGACATTGCAGGATGTGGAGAATGAGGGGCTGTATGTAATTGTTAGCATAAATGTAGAAAGGAAGCTCTGTGGGCTGGGCTTACTAGGAAAGGGAGGACATGTGGGTTTTGGAAAGAGTAGCCACAATGTCATTTGGGAGGGCTTAGTATCCCCAAATTATACAGTTACTGTAGAACAACTTGATAGTATAGGTTTTCTGCTGTTGACTCCTTGGCTGCTTAGTAATGCCTTCAGCAGTCATTCCTTTTGTACATATAGGAGCTTGCTTTTGTTCTGAGATGGTCTCCCATAGCTTGGACTGACCTTATTGGGTACCAAGTACTTCTGAATTCCTGATCCTCCTGCCTCTTCACCTCCTGAGTATTGGGCTTTTAGGCAGGCTCCATCGTTCCCAGTTTACGTGTGCTGAGGATTGAACTTCAGAAGCTGTGTGTGCAGTGCAGACATTTAACCAGCTACGCTATAGCCAGCTCATGCAGCTCACCTTTTAAGGCAGCCTAGAGCCATTGGGGTGGCTCAGTGGGTAAAGTGCCACTGAACAAGCCTGCTGACCCGAGTTGACCCCTCTGAAGTTGTCCTTTGAGCCCACTTCATGCACAAGTGTGTACACAGTCACACACAGATGCACACCTAATAATACAATTACAAATTAAAGGATCAGTTGGGCAATGGTGGCACACACCTTTAATCCCAGCACTCGGGAGGCAGAGGCAGGCGGATCTCTGTGAGTTCGAGACCAGCCTGGTCTACAGAGCTAGTTCCA
>NW_004949102.1:5711969-5720197 GCF_000317375.1 Microtus ochrogaster | reverse complement strand
AGGCAGAGGCAGGCGGATCTCTGTGAGTTCGAGACCAGCCTGGTCTACAGAGCTAGTTCCAGGACAGGCTCCAAAAGCCACAGAGAAACCCTGTCTGGGAAAACCAAAAAAAAAAAAAAAAACAAAGGATCAGAAACCTTAGCATGGTAAAGATACAGAGCAGCTCTGGGACCGTAAGATTCAGGAGATGGTGAGCAGCAAATACACGTTACTGATAGGTAGAAATAATGTCTTTCCAGCATGGCTTTATAGTGGTGTTCTCAATGTTACCATGTTTGGGGAAGTAGTATAATAAGATGTACTGAATTTTAGGATTAACTTTGCTAGCCAAAGCTTGCTGAGTTATTTATGTGCATTATAAAAAGTAAGTTTATTTTCTTTAGGAAGGAAGTTCTTAGACTTAGTTGTTGGGTGGGTAAAGACTGAGCATAGATGCTAGCTTCAGTATTACTGACAAGAATCCTCGTGCTAAGCCGGGCGGTGGTGCTGCACACATTTAATCCCAGCACATCTCTGAGCTCAAGGCCAGCTTGGTCTACAAAGTGAGTTTCAGGACAGCCTGTACAGAGAAACCTTATAAAACCAATAAAAATAAAATAAACTTTTTAAAATAAAGAATACTTGTGCTGGACCATATTTTGAGCTATGCAGTTTTTAAATTTTATTTGGTTTCACGTCAGTGTTGAGAGTTAAATAATTTGATTTCTCTAGTTGGATGACATTTGGTTCATCTCTGACTTGCCTCCCTGAGCCTGCCTTTCTGGGCATTAAGGCAGCCGGTGCACCTGTGGCTGTGGGTGGGGTTATGATTCTTTTCTTTTAGAGAATTAGAGCTTGCCTCATGGGTGTATTGTATGTTAAGAGTGTGTCTTTTTCTCCTCTCTCAGTTTGAGCTACTGAAACATCAGAAACTCAAGAACCAGAATATCTTTGTCTCCCAGACCAGACTTTGCCTGCACAATCTGCCAAAGGCCGTGGATGACAAGCAGCTGAGGAAGCTGCTGCTGAGTGCCACTGGAGGCGAGAAGGGCGTGCGCATCAAGGAGGTGAGAGACGCCTTGCCGTGCGCAGCTGCAGTCATGAGCCGTCATTTCAGGCCATGGTGCCAGCCTGCCAACAGATTTTCTTTTGGATACATCAGCATGCAAAGTTGAGTTAGGCTGTTTTCTTATTTTTATTTTTTCTTTTGGGAACTGCCTGACGGAATTGCAGCAAAATGTGAGGAAATCTCTGTCATGAATTGATTTAGCAATCATTTATTCAATACCTGCTGTGTTCTCAGCATTATATAGGTGTTGTAATGTGAATTTTGTTGGAAAGAATACAATTTATGTAGTTTGTCTCCTAAAAGAGTGTTGTGCATGTATGTGTGCGTGCACGTATGTGAGAGAGAAGGGGAGAGGAGGCGGGGAAGGGGAAGGAGAGGAGAAGATGGAAGAGAATAGAAGAGGGGGAAGAGAATACGAGAGCCCGTGCCAGGGCCAGGGCATGCCTGTCCATGTAGCTGTTAGAGGACAGCCTCGTCTCTATCGGACCTCACCCTCCACCTTGTCTGAGGTGGGCTCTCCTCTTTACTACACACCCATGCTTGCTGTTCCCACAGCGTCCTACTGTCTTTCTATCCCACCATAGGAACGCTGAGGTGCACCGTCATGTCTGGCTTTTACATGCATGGGTTCTAGACGTCTGTATTGGTTTTCATGCTTACATAGCAAGCATTTACCCATTCTGCCATCTCTCTGGCCCCTAAAACAGCATTTAACTGTTTGAGACTCTTAATACTTCGCAGTAAGCACAGAGAAATATGCATGTCTTCAGTTTATTAGAAAACTCAGGGTTCACACTAGTACTTGGTTCAGCTCTGTCTCTTTTGAAGCTCCTTCCCTTTATACTGACCTGAAACTTGGTTGTTTCTCCAGACAGACTGAACTCTTTGAGGATAAATACTTCAGTATCCCCAATCCTGGATGTAGCACATGGCATAGAGTAGTCTATTAATCTTTATATTCAAAAATGCCATTGCCAATATTTTAGGTGTGCTTTGCTGATTCATAACTAAACTGTGTGCCTAATACCCGAAGCCTCTTGAAAATATATTCCTTGGTATTGAGGAAATAACATGCGAGGATGTTCAGAACATGTCTGACAGCACTGTTAGTAATGAGTACCTGCAATATTTCATGTGCGCCTATTTAAGCCCATTGCAGTTCAATGCACGTCTGTACTTTGTACCATGTGTGCATTGGTTGTGTGACCATTTCCTCCAAGATAAAACCTCGATTTTAGAGAGAAGGTTGGTTGGTAAGCTTAGGAAGTAAACAGTTCAAAGGCTCAAGAAGTCTCTGAAATTGACCAGATACACGCTCCTCAAACATATATAAGAAGTAAGAGCTGCTGAGAGATGATCTCAAGCAGGCTGATGTGCATAGAAGAGGCTCAGACCAGCCAGGCTACTTGGTAGAGGCAGAGACTTGATGAGCTACCTGGGAAAGATACTCTAACCTGCTGAGCTGTGTGCAGGAATACAGTGTACTACAGGCGTCCAGCTTGTGAGCTTTTTTTCCGGGAAAGGGGGACTTTTGGTGCTGCAGCTTTCTGTGAGTCATTGCTGTTTCTCTTTGGTTCCCTATGTTGGGTGAATAGATATTCGTTCATGTCTCCCAGGAACCATGCCTCACAACAGCATTATGTTGAATTTTGTTCTTAATTCTTTTATTTGTATAAGCACCGTGTCTCTCTTTATAAAATGTCTTGAATGACATTTTAAGTGAATGAGCATCTTGAAGTAAGGAATTCACTCTTCTCTTACTCCTCTGCGGTGGAAAGAGTAGTGTCTACACACAGAGTAGGGCGCAGTATGAATGTGTGTTTCACACTCCTACTACAAAAGAATGGCAGCTCTGGGGAGAAATACTGTGTAAATGGTGAATTTTCTCAATGTTCTTCTATGTTCCTCATGAACCTAGGATGCTTACTGTATCCTGTCTAGTGCTTTAGAGAAAAACATGTATGAAAGAGTTCTGACCCCAACCCAAGAGAGCTGACACTTTGCTGTGTTCTGGGGCTTATTGAGGGTACAGGGACAGCCTTTCCCGTGTTGGATATATCTTTCTCATCTAAAACCATCTGGTCTTCTTTCCTCCCAGCTCTATTAATTTCCTTTATGGAGACTTTCTTCAGTGCTAGAATCTTTGGACGGTTCTCCATTCTCAGCAATAACTTGCTGACATTCTAGAGAATCATGTATCTTTCATTTATATGTGTTCTGAACAGTTAGCTGGTACAAATTTTCCTCAGGGTGTTGGAGAGATGGCTTAGTGGTTATGACATGTATTGCAGAGGACCTGATTTTGCTTCCCAACAGTCATATCTGGCAGCTCACAACTGTTTCCAAGCCCAGTTCCAGGGAGTGCATCACATTCTTCTGGACTCCATGGGTACTGCATTTAGGTGCACATGGGTATACGTGGCCACACACATATGCAGTATTTTAAAAACAAAGAAATTTTTCTCTGGAAATTTTTATTTCTTATTTTTAACTACTGTTTTTTTTTTTTTTTTTTTTTTTTTTTCTACTCACAGTGTAGAGTGATGCGGGACCTTAAAGCAGTTCATGGAAAAATGAAGGGTCAGTCCCTGGGCTATGCCTTTGCAGAGTTCCAAAAGCATGAGCATGCCCTCAGAGCCCTCCGCCACATCAACAACAACCCAGAAATATTTGGGTCTCAGAAGGTGAGCCTCATCCTTCAGGGAGACCCCATTTTCTGAGAGCTTAACTCTCTAGTGTTCCTGATATTTAATGATGGGAAAGAGTACCAAATGGACTGGGTGAAAAAGTACCAAAAGGTGGGGAAGACAGATGGTAATCCTAGGCAAGAAGATGCTTATAAAGTATGTGGACTGGATGGCCTGCCTGCAGAACCAACTGCTGTTAAAGAAGACACAAGAAGCCGGGCGATGGTGGCGCACGCCTTTAATCCCAGCACTCGGGAGGCAGAGGCAGGCGGATCTCTGTGAGTTCGAGACCAGCCTGGTCTACAGAGCTAGTTCCAGGACAGGCTCCAAAGCCACAGAGAAACCGTGTCTCGAAAAACAAAAAAAAAAAAAAAAAAAGAACACACAAGAAACAGCCTCTGTTCATGAAGAGGAGTGGATGGAAGGAACAGCTAGGCTTATTGGACTCGACAGATTACAAAGTCTTATGAATGACATTCTGTCTCCCTCACAGAGACCAATAGTGGAGTTCTCGTTAGAAGATCGAAGGAAGCTTAAAGTAAAGGAGCTGAGGATCCAACGCAGCCTGGTACTGAACCTAATACTGAACCTAAATGGTTGACTGGGTTTGGTTTTGGCCTGTGTGTGCCTGTGTGTCTGTGCCATTGCTTCTGGAGGTCAGAAGACAGCTTGGGAAAGTTGGTTCTCTCTTTCTACCATGTGTGTCCTGGGGATTGAACTTGGTGGCAAGTGCCTTTACATGCTGAGACATCTTGCTGGCCCTTGTTTGTTTGGCTTTGGTTGATTATGACAGATTCTCACTGTGTAGTTCTGACTAACCCGAACTCACAGAGATGCCTCTGCCTTGGCTACTGGGATTAAAGGTGTATGCTAGCATGTCCAGCATTTTTTTCTTTTCTTTTTTTAAAGGAGCTTAATTAAATTTCTGTTTTTTAATTTGTGCTTCTGCCAAGTAGGATTTTACTCCGTTTCCTAAGACTCCCTGGTGTTTTCTCTTTGCTCTCCCTTTCCGGGAGCTGCATAGGAGAAGGGAAAAAGAAGAAACAGAAACCAATGTTTTGATCCATCATGAGTTCCTGTGTGGTGTGTAGGGGCTCAGGTTTTGTTCCAGAATCGTCATCATCTGAGATAGGGTCCCTCTTTGTCCTCCAAGTTGCCGTGAACTCGGTCTTCTAGTCTCAGCACGACACTGGTGGTTTTAGACCATTTTAATTCGTGTGGAGAGAGGAAGAACAGGTGCTGTGTCTCTGCTTCTTTCTCAGCTACACGTTCCCTGGCCAGTTACTTCTTCTCTGACTTCAGTTTGTACAGTGGGTTTAATCACAAGGTTTTCATTCTTCCTCTAAGGATGAAAGGAGCAGATAAACCATTGCCCAGCTTGTAGTCAATACTCTCTCCCCCAGCTTCCCTCAGTTCTTACTGTGCTCATCAGTACTACACTACAATTTGCATGTGCAGAGAGCATCCATAGTGTTTGATGTATACTAAGAGCATGACAAACAGATAAATGACAGCAGTGGCTAAAACTGTGGCTTTAATTGAGAACATGGGATCTTATTCTTTTGCAATGTAACTTTTTAACCCCAGGTTAACTGCCTTTAGCCATTGCTTCAGGGGTGCTTCTGAAACTGCCTGCACATTTTCTTTGAATTCTTTGTTGCCTCTGTTTATGTTCATACTGCACTTCCATTATAAAAGTGGTCCTTTTTCTTGACTCAGGGATATTTCTTACTTTGCCCATTGATAGCAACTGAACCTTCCCTATTACATAGGCTTTCATCAACTTCCTTGATTATCTTGATTATTTGTTTTTTATGTTGTTTTGTTTAGGTATGTGTCTTGTTTCAGTATTCTGTTGCTGTAATAAGACGTTGCGAACAAAAGCAGCTTAGGAAAGGAAGTTTATTTGGGCTCAGGCTTCCAAAGGGTAAGAGCCCATCGTGGCAGAGAGGCATAGCAGCACAGGCATGGCCACAGAGGAGGATGCTGAGAGCTCAGAGCAAGATGGAACCAGGCAGAGCTGTGGACTCTCAAACTGATGCACTTCCTTCAAGTGCTACCTCTTGACCCTCCCCAAACTGTAGCATGCTTTTCCTTTTAGGCTACCAACCAGCTCGCAAATCACACACACAGACTTAGTAGTTTTGAATGCTCAGCTTAGTTTAGGCGTATTTGTGGCTAGCTCTTTTAGGTTAACCTGTCTCTTCTTTATCTACCTTTTGCCTTGGGGCTCATTAGCTTCCTTCTTCTGTATATCTTACTTTCACTGCTTTCAGGTGTGTCCCTGCTTCTCTCTTTTCCTTCCTCCTATTTATTCTCGCTGCCTGCCAGCTCTGCCTATCCTTTCTCCTGTGTAGCTATTGGCTGTTCAGCTCTTTATTAGATCAATCAGGTGCCTTAGACAGGCAAGGTGGAACAAACACAACACATCTTTAAATAATTAAACAAATATAGCATAATCAAATGTAACACATCTTTGCCTAGTTAAAATAATATTCTACAACATCAAACTGCACCACCAACTAGGGACCAAGCATTCAAACACATGAGTCTGTGGGGGACATTTTCATTACATCGCCTGTCTTTTCTTTCCACTAGGCTAAGAGTCCTAAAAGTAAACATTTTATTGTTTGTAACTGTATCTAACCACTTACGAACAGACTAGTGCATAGTCAGCATTTAGTAAATGTTGTATCGACATTCTGTTTAGATTAAATTAGGGCAAAATAACAAATATGTATTTTCACATGAATTTTACTTGAGTCTTTTCCCCCCACGTCAGTGCTAGTAAACCTTCAGCATCCTTCTGCTTGCATCTGAAGCTCTGGTCTCCCCTTGCCTGCCTTCCCTCACTGACCCCTTCCCTGACGCTTTTCCCTTCATGCTGACCCATGTTTTCAATCTGTGCCGTTTCCCTTCTCTGGAGGAATTTGTTTATCATTTCTTGTGATGCAGATTTCTTGGTAACTGTGTGTTTGTGTTTTAAAGTCTGAGAAAGTTTCTTACTTTTGTGGAAGATAATTTCATTGGTTAGAGAATTCTGGGCTGATAACGTTGTCTTTTGAAACTTCAGCCACCTCATGGTTTACTGCACTGTACTGGAAATCTAGTTGTGGAACTTGGGCTGATTATTTTGTCAGGTTTTGCTCTGCTCTAAGATCTCTGACTCATGTCTTTCACTGTCTTGAATTTCCTAGCTGTATTATGTTTTTTTGTTTTGTTTTGTTTTGTTTTTTGGTTTTTCGAGACAGGGTTTCTCTGTGGCTTTGGAGCCTGTCCTAGAACTAGCTCTTGTAGACCAGGCTGGTCTCGAACTCACAGAGATCCACCTGCCTCTGCCTCCCGAGTGCTGGGATTAAAGGCGTGTGCCACCATCGCCCAGCTCTAGCTGTATTATGTTAAGCATTTCTTAATTGCTTTGTTTCTGCTGCTGGCATTCACCTTTTTTGTCTGTGACACTTGGGGGGAGGGGGAGCAGGAGTTTTTTGAAAAAGGGTCTTAAATAATTCCGATCCTTTCTTCCTTCCCAGTGACTAGGGTTCTCGGTGTGTGTTGTCATGCCTGGCCCAAGTTTCACCTTTAATAGTTGTTCCTTCCTACTGGTTTTTGAATTTTGGGTTACTGATCGCTGTTTCTGGGTGTTTTTGTTTTTTGGTGTGTGTATGTGTGTGTGTGTGTACGCGCGCTTGCACACATGTGTCTCCAGCCTAGCAGCCATCTATTACTAGGCAGTGCCTGTAAACTGCTTGTATTTACTTTGCTGGAGTCTCCAGCTATGTGAGGGGAGCGCTCCTATTTCATCAAACTTACAAGGAGGCTCAATCTCCGCTGAGATTTTCAGCAGGTAAACCTTATCCAGAAACCAGGTGACAATTTCTTGTTTTCTGCAGCAAAAAATGGAATCTAAGCTTAATGTGACCAGTAAGCCCCAAAAGGGGCAAAAAGAACTTGGAAAAGACAAGCAACAAAAAGCAGTGAGCCCTACACAGGATCGAAGTCAGGCTGCTGGAGAGCAGAAAGGGAAGGGCCGCCCCACATCGTGGACAGGGTTCCAGACCACGGCTGCAGTGGAGCAGGTGGAGCTGCCTGATGGGAAGAAGAGAAGAAAGGTCCTGGCGCTCCCTTCACACCGAGGCCCCAAAATTAGGTAAGATAAGGGGAGTCATACAGGAGAGGGTGCGTCTAAATGCATTTGTTTTGAGGTAGCTCTTTCTTTGTAGCCCTTGATAGAGGGGGTGTTGGTGCTGCATTAGTCCCCCATGGGAAGTTAACAGGAAGGTCTCAACACCAGCAGAAATGTACCGTGGATCAGATGGCGGAGGGAACCTTGGAGGAACTGTCAGGGCAGACTGCATGCCATTCTTGTCTTTCAAAGCCTTTTCATGTCAGTTGAGGTATATTAGTGCTGTGTACATTAGTGCTGTGTACATTAGTGCAGTGTACATTAGTGCTGTGTATATTAGTGCTGTGTACATTAGTGCTGTGCAGTGGAT